>NW_026875584.1:0-179691 GCF_032173495.1 Musca vetustissima | reverse complement strand
AGGCAAGGAGATTATTTCACATTTATCTGCCCTAGGACTTTTTTTACTCGTCTCGTTTCCACTCTATTTGTTTGTTTATTCTTCTTCTTTCAATTTAATTTATACTGCTGCTGCTAATACTACGACATTTGCCCTATTCTCTCTGTCTATTGTATTATTTATAAAAAATGAGGACATGCTTAATTTTCGTTTTATATGTTTTATTTTTAATAATATTTTATTATTTTTTGTTTTGTTTATAATTATTTTTATTTAATTTGTTTTTCTGCTTATTTCGAATAAATTATAATATTAATAACACCAATGACCGTTAGGGTAATTTATAAAACAACAAAATGAAAAAAGGAGGTAGATACATGGTTCTTTTTGAAAACATGCACAGAATCACTTTCTGAGTAGATTTATGCATGTCCGTCGTCTGTTGATGTTAAATTGTAAACAAAGTACGGGTCACATTTATGATCCGAATGGCAATTTGTATTTAAGCTGATATATCAAAAAAAATCGCCCATAAAAATCCACATAATGGTCAACAACAATCTCATGCGGTGTACACACTATCATTTTTGAATGGCACTCTTGCCCAAATTTTGCTTGTTTGATAGTGTGGCCTCACATGTTTGTCATTCATCAGGCAACCACAAAAATATTTATGGGTGTTGGACAGTCAGTAATCGATAAAAAAGTTGACTGTCAAAAATGATAGTGTGTACACCGCTTCACAAAAAAAATTGTGAAACCGAGATTTCATTAAGAAACCAATAAAATTCGAAGCCTATTTTTGATTATTATTATTAAAAATTTACATCCAATTTTTTTATCATCCATTTTTATTAATATATTTCTTTTTTACGGCGTCTTATTAGCACAATTTATAAATTTGAATGACGGTTTGAAAAAGGGCATGGATAATATGGCCGCTACAAACAACACAACAAAACTGTAACAACCGATAAGTTATCGAAACTGTCACTCAAAAATGATAGTGTGTACACCGCTTTAGTATATTATACCAAACCCAAAATTTTCTAAAAATTGCACATTCCATGAAGAAAGATTTGCTTCCTCAAACTTTCCCTGCAGGCAAATTGAGTACATTGAATACGGGAGGACATTTCTCTCTCTCCCTGTACTTATTTATCACAATTTGTTTATAATTCGATAGAAGTAAAGGGCTAAGCAGAATGCTCGCGTTGAGCGTTTCTAGTTATCGCGTTAACGCACGCAAAAAGTTAAAATATATTTAACTCCGAAGCGCAGCGCGCATCAACTTCGAGCGTTTGTGTTATCGTTTCCTTGTGGTTGTTGTATTTTCGATAACACATAACGAAACGGATGACTCAACGCGAGCATTCTGCTTAGCCCTTAAGAGAAACAAATTACTGCAAAACCTAAAACAAACTATGTACGTACCATGCATGGTACAATAATACAAGGTAGGGCAGCTTGAGGTGAATAACAAAAAAACAATTATGCACGTTTGGCTTCTTCTGCCAAAAATATATTAAATATACGCAATAAGTGCTTCTGTTTATTTGAACTTTTTTAAACACAGAACTAAAAACGCGAAAAATGCCCTTATGATTTCTTCCCAAAATCCAGTAGGGAATACCATCAAATGTTTGTTTCATCCATAACAAAGTAATTACTTCCAGACGAACATGTTAAAAACTTAATTTTCATTTCAATTAAATTTGAATATATTTCAATTTATTTTGAATTTATTTGACATAGTATTCAAAACAATACACACACATACAACAAATATGTATGTATTTGATGGAACAAGCCACCTTGAGAAAAAATTATAATCAGTTGGTAGCTGTACCCTACCTTGTAGTAATTATACCATTATATTGTTACGTTCTTGGGTTTTACTTAATCCCGTGTAGACGTTGAATAAAACGCGGGTTCTTTCTGATTACGAGTATTACAATGATTTTATTGACACAACTTTACTTTACAGCTTTACGTTACTTGACGGTTTCAATTCGCGATCTGATTCACAACTGACTAACTGCCTTGCCATTTCCCCTATTTATATGAGCCTTGTCTGTCGCTACAGAAGTTTCTAGACGATCTGGTAACACCTAGATTACGAACAATCTACCAATACAACAAACACATACAAACTTACATTGAGTGAACAATAACAACAACACATACAGGCGAGGGGGTAACAAAGAAAGAGGAATTAAGCGATCATCATTGATGACGTTTAACAAGAATTCTACGTCAACAACAAAATAGACAATGAAAGAGGAAATGGAAGGATGTAGAAAAATCTATACAGTAGTTGTTGTGAAGTTATTCGAATAAACTGCGTAGTAGAAATTTACGTTACAATTCAAATTCTTAAATTAATGGAATTCATCTAAATTAACTTAAATCTAAAGTTATATTCGTAACATTGCCCCCCGCTTAAGCCTGTTCGTCCCGAATAGGCACAGTTCCCTGGGACTGTCGCTCCTCTGGATGCGATAAACGACTTCATTTATTTTCGTGACAATCTTGTAGGGTCCTTCCCAGTGCGTTTGCAATTTGGGGCATAGTCCTTTTTTTCGTTGTGGATTGAACAATAGTACCAGTTGCCCTTCTTGAAACCCATCGGTATTTGCCTCTCGATCGTACCTTGCCTTCATGCGGTTGCTAACCATTTTTATTCGATGGCGAACTGCATCGTGGACTTTACTAAAAGAGTTTTGACTGTCTTCATCTTGGTTCACATCGTCGTTTGGGGTAGCACCGAATATCAAATCGCCAGGTAGCTTTAATTCATTTCCGAACAGAACTTTGGCTGGGGATGTGGAATCATGAATGGTCGATCTATAAGCCAGTAAAAACTTTGGAATATGCTCATCCCAGTCCCGTTGGCCACTGTCCACCATTTTCCGTAGATGTTCTTCCAGGGTGCGATTGAATCTTTCCACCATGCCATCTGATTGTGGATGTAGGGGCGTCGTTCTGGTTTTCTTGATTCCGTAGGAGTCACACATTTCCTTGAAAATCGCTGATTAAAAATTCCTACCTTGATCGGCTTGAATTTTCTCCTTATCCGTCGATATGCCCTCCGGCGTCACGTGGTGCCCCAGGAACTTCACCTCTCGTTGGAAGGGACTGCACTTCTTTGGGTTTAACTTGTGGCCTGAAGACGAAAGCTGCTGTAGAACATCCTTTAAGTTCTTGATGTGTTCGTCGAAGTTGCGTCCCATGATTATGATGTCATCCAGGTATATGAGGCACGACTTCCACTGCAGCCCTTTTATCACACGCTCCATCAGCCTTTCAAATGTAGCCGGGGCGTTGCAGAGTCCGAATGGCATGACATTGAACTGCCAGAGACCCCCATTAACGCCAAACGCTGTTTTCTCTTTATCTTTCTCGGCGATCTCTACTTGCCAGTACCCACTCTGCAGGTCGAGGGTGGAGAACCATGACGTCCCGGCTAATGTGTCCAATGTGTCGTCGATTCTTGGAAGCGGATAGCTGTCTTTCTTGGTGACATCATTCAACTTTTGGTAGTCCACACAAAATCGGGTGCTTCCGTCTTTCTTCTTCACCAAGACCACTGGGGAGCACCATGGATTTGACGATGGTTCTATTACACCACTCTTTTCCATTTCACTTATCAGCTTCTGGACCTCGTCTCTTTTTGTCAGGGGAACACTTCTTGGAGGCTCTTTAATGGGTCTCGTGTCTGCTGTATGGATTTCATGCTTCACCACTGATGTTCTTCCTTGGTGCTCTTTTGACAACGCAAAGGTTAGTTTCCAAATTAATTACAGCTTCAGCTGGTGTGCATTGTCCAACATCGGAAAATTGGCAAATTTGCTCTTGCTTGTTTGACAGGTTCAAAACTCTAACAGGAAAAAATCCGTCCTCGTTGCTTTTCACCAGGGCATTCGCTATTATGATGTTACTGTTTATGTTTTCTCCTTTTGCACCATCCACAACTTCTCGGCTCCACAATCTCCATTCATTGGTACCCATATTATTGCTTCGGCACAGGGCGGTATTATCTTTGGATGGTCCGTAGTCAGACGTCTAATGGGCGTACTTTCATCGTAGCCCACGTTTAACGGAATTTCGACGTTAGACCAGGTCATCACACGCTCTTTCATATCCAGATTGATACCAAAGGCAATCATAAAATCTGCGCCTATTATCACTTCGTCTATGATATCGGCAACTATAAACTCGTAATTCTCCAATTTATTGGCAATAGTTAGTCTCAGGGTAATCTTGCCGTGTACTGCCGCGGGCTCCCCCGTTGCTGTGCGCAGTCTGACTCCATTAATTTGCGTTACTTTTCCCATTACCAGATCTGATCTTATGATGGACTTTGATGTGCCAGTATCTAACGTCAGAACTCGCCTATCACCATTGAAGTACCCAGTTGTTGTTAGGTTGTGACTTTTCTGTTGTACTATTGCTATGGAGATTGTGGGGCCATCATCGATGGGAGCCAGTTCATGCCCCGCTGGACTGGCTCGATTTAGTTTAACGGTGACTCATTGGTGGACTGTTGAGCCATTCTTCTACCATCTTTCGTTGGACGATGACCTGGATCGTTTGCACTTAGCTCTGAATTCGCGCGCAATATAACCTGCTTTATCGCAGTTGTAGCATCTAATCCTGGGCTTAGTCATCCCTACTAACTTTGTTTCTTCTATTACCCGTCTCATGGCGTCCTCGATCGAGTTAACGAGAGATTTGGGTTCGCAACATTTGGTCTCCAGTTGGCGAATCTTATGGGCCTGGGGCGTAACAATTATTCTTGCCGTCTCTTGGGCAAGGGCAAACGACACGGTTTCGGCAAATGACGCTTTTGGTGACGCATATGTTGCACATTTAATCTCAGGGTCACGTATGCCATTCACAAAGTTTTCGATTTTCATACGGGCCACCAATGGGCGATTCTCTCTTGGATACGTCATTAGCACCAGACGTTCCACCTCAGCTGCAAAGTCTTGTAACGTCTCGTTTGCCCTCTGTACTCTTCCTCTTAATTCCATAAGGTAGATGTTTTCTTTATGTTCGCCACCGCACTAACGTTCCAGTGCAGCAATAACATCTTCATAGTTGTTTCTAGAAGCGACAGGAATACTCTGCATAACGTCAGCAGTACTGCCCTTCAATGCCAGAAGTAGTGCAACCGCTTTGTCGCTGTCGTTCCACGAATTTCTAGAAGCCACTGTCTCGAACTGTAACTTGAAAACATTGAATGACGTAGAGCCGTCGAATACAGGAGGTTTGATTTTTAGTGTGTTATCAGGAACTCGCACCGGACCACCTTTAATTTCCAGTTCCAACATTTTCTTCTCCAGATTTGTAAACCTGTGGTCGTGGGCCAGAAATTTCTCATCCACAGACAGAATCTTCTCGTCAACCGACTACACTTTCTTATCCAACTCTTTAATTTGGACCTCCACGCTTTCCACTCTCCTTCCAATAACTTCTGTAATGTTCTCGAGTTTCTCGTTCATTCTACAATTCTCTGCCTTGAGTTTATCTAACTTTCTGGAATTCTCTTCGAACATTCGTCTCGTGTTTTCTTCTAACTTTCTGGAATGCTCTTCGCTCCTTCTGGAATTTTCCTCAAACATTTTAGCCAGCATTTCTCTTAAATCGTCACCCCTGGCAGCTACTGACGAGACTTCCCCACCGTTGGATTCGCCCATTTCCGATAAATCCACTTCATCCTTACTGTCAAACTCATATGTATCGATGTTCATACCACGGCGCTCGAACTCATCCAACAGACGTTTTTGTAGTACAGCCTTGTTGCCAGTAGAGGACAATTCCAATTTATTGAGCTCTTTCTTCAAGTCTTCCACTCGTAGATCCTTAAACTTCATCGTAGTATTATCGTAATCTCACTTCCGACACCAATTGTTACGTTCTTGGGTTTTACTTAATCCCGTGTAGACGTTGTTTTATTTCCCAATACAGTTCGTACTAAATAAAACGCGGGTTCTTTCTGATTACGAGTATTACAATGATTTTATTGACACAACTTTACTTTACAGCTTTACGTAACTTGACGGTTTCAATTCGCGATCTGATTCACAACTGCCTTGCCATTTCCCCTATTTATATGAGCCTTGCCTGTCGCTACAGAAGTTTCTAGACGATCTGGTAACACCTAGATTACGAACAATCTACCAATGCAACAAACACATACAAACTTACATTGAGTGAACAATAACAACAACACATACAGGCGAGGGGGTAACAAAGAAAGAGGAATTAAGCGATCATCATTGATGACGTTTAACAAGAATTCTACGTCAACAACAAAATAGACAATGAAAGTGGAAATGGAAGGATGAAGAAAAATCTATACAGTAGTTGTTGTTGTGAAGTTATTCAAATAAACTGCGTAGTAGAAATTTACGTTACAATTCAAATTCTTAAATAAACGGAATTCATCTAAATTAACTTAAATCTAAAGTTATAATTTGCTTTCATATTCTCCCCTTATTCCGAATGAATAAGGGAGAAGCAAAATGCGAATTCGAATTTTCGAAAATGGTGGTTGAAAAAAGATTCGTGTTGCCCCATTGTAATTTAATTTTATAATATTTATCAATATTTATTTATTGATTTTTTAAATGTTTTATTGTTATTTAATAATAATATGTAAAATATCAAGGATCCGCTTTAAAACTGCTTTGTAATTAAAAGAAAATAAATAAAGTTTGCAAATAAATTGAAATCGGCCTTAATGGCTTCAAATTGCATTTTTGGATTAAATAAATATGGCTACAACGGCATGTGAAACAGCATCTGTTTTTTTATGCAATTTGATGCAACAACTACACCAGATTACAAATAAAACAACATGTTTATGATGGCAAAAATCGGATTGAACGATGTCAAAGACACAACGAATAATGGAAATAAATGCGATGAAATTGAATATAATCGCAGTTTATAATTTCACTACATAATTGTGTGCCTTTATATTTTTTATTTAATTTCCATATTTTATCTCCCCATTCATAAGTAGCCAATTATTTTATGATATGCTCCTCCTCCTTAAAATCACAAACAAAGAAAAAATATGGTTTTCCATAATTTTTATTTCAGTTTTTTTAAGAGGATTATCTGGCAAGTTTGGCTATGTGATTTTTGCATAATTTTTAATATTTTTCTGGAAAGACAGAGTCTTGCACAAAATTTCTTTATTTCGCCTTTAAATTGTATCAAACTCGGTTTTATTGCCTTTATACATTCCGTGGTAATCTTTGGTTGAGCGTACATCGTTCGTAATCAATAGGATTTCCAATGGCATTTTTTATTTGTAGTTTCGAGTTTCGATTATCCGAAGTTCTTTTTATTGAAAATTCTGCTTAAGAGAAAACAATTTTCTGAAATTAGTCGTTTTCGCTTAACCGAATTCGACTGTATCCCTAGATGAGATTTTTCTTTCGCCGACAACAGAGTTGACTGCAGTTACTATAGCCGCCGACGTCTTTCCGATTATAATCAAGTGTTTTCCGATTTCGATTGCTATCTTGGTGACCTTATGAATAGATCTTGTCAGATTCTTTCTCAGAGTTACCACATAAAAGAAAACGATACAAAAACATCGGACATCGATAAAACGATTATTACAACTAACGTCTTTGGCATGATCTGACGGGCATTTTTGGTTATCTCATATTTGTTTTTTGTTTTACATTCTGATTAGAACCGAATGAAAATAAGTGCATATTCTATTAAGTGGGAAACAAAATTAACTTTCACCTAAATGTGTCAAAACCATTCAGTTTCAACTTTCTCAAATTTGTATTATCTCTCTCTTGTATCAATTTTTTTGTTCTGTCAAACTTAATTTTGTCGATAAATTCTCTCAATAGTTGGGGATGTAATGTAGAGGTGTATACAAATTCACCGCCATATGAAATGACTTAAAAAAGAGAAAGCAGAGAACGAGCTTATTAAAGCCTATCAAAGTTGGACAGCCTTGCACACCAGCGTTGATGTGTTCTCTTAACATTTTTGTTGTTAAAACAAAAATAAACATTAAAGAAATTTTTAAAGAATTTATTTTTTACCCTTCTTAGAATGTTATTTATGTTTAAAATGAAAACACATTCCTTCGAAATGTACGCATATCATGTATTCAGTAGAAAAAAATGCTAAATCATTTATATAATTATATAATATACTAGCAAAGTACAGGCTACTTCGTACGTGAAAACGATATAACAAAACAATATTTCATATGGAAGTGGTGAATGCTGTATAATTTGTTGTACTATAGTTCTGAATTCCACCTCTATTCCTACTTCTAATATCAAGTTTATTACAATTTAGTACTCTTCATACACATAAGCTCTATTTTCCGAAAGCTCTTTCTTATTTCCATTACACAGATTAAAAATAGATCAGAATTCCAATTATATATTTAGGTACACGTTCCACATTTAGTTCCATTTAGCACTTTTCGAACATATAAGTACACATTTTCAATGCAACCTCAATACCACCACAAAATTTAGTACTTTGGTACTTCTTTCTAAATCTCCGTCAGTGACACACATTCCAAATTTTAGGTTTCTTCAATCGGTTACCCAAATCCAAATTTATCAAAATTTAGCACCTTTTAGTACTTTTCAAACTCATTAGAAACGATTTCTAAAATTACATCAATCCTACACTCTAACAGTAATTTCACCAAAGTCTAAATTGTACCAAATTTAGTACTTTTTGTACTCATAAGTACGAATTTCAAAATGCACTTCAATCCTGCTTTCAAATAGTAATCGTAAGTTCAAATTTAAGAATTCCAGCTCTGTATGTTCAAAAAAGCCAAATTGTACCAAATTTGGTACCATTCTGAACTTTTCGTACCATATTCTAAACCTATATCAGGATTCGAATTCTACCCGTTCACCAAAGTCCAAATTGTACAAAATTTGTTTTTAGCCATAAGTAGGAATTTCCACAACTACCTCAGTCATGCACTCCAATAATAACCTTAAGTCCAAATTTAAGGATTCCAGCTCTATCTATTACGAGTTTCTAAAACTTCCTCATATCCACACTCCAACAGTAATTTTAACCATAAATTTCAGGATCTCAGCCTTATCCGTCCACATAGATCCAAATTGTACCGTTTTTAGTACTTTTCGTACTTACACGGTCTGAATCTTGTTACCTAACAGTAATTTTATTTTCAAATATAAGTTTTCCATCTCTATCCTTTCACTCAAATCTAAATTGTAATAAACTTTGTACCATTTAGTAATAAATCTTCCATAGTAATTAACCATGCCGAGAAAAACACGCAATCCATCAACATTGTTCGGCTCCTTCATATTACTTATTGCCTCCACTTTGTTTTTCATTCCTTGAATTCCACTTTATTCAGCACGTACCCGCAATATTCAATATGATCCTTCATAAATTCAGACTTGTCTATATTAACTCGCATATTGTATTTATCAAGCCGTAATACCTCATGAAGTCTTTGTATGTGTATTACATCATTAGGAGCTGTAATTTTAATATCATCAATAAACACTGTGACCCCATCAATGTCACTTAATATTTGCTCCATCAACCGCTGAAATTTTGCTGGCGCACTGGCAACTCCATACATTAACCTTGTTGGTTGGTAAAGCCCCTTATGTGTGTTGAGAGTCAACAAATGTCGATCACTAGGATGTACCTCCAATTGTAAATAAGCTTTTGTTAAATCTATTTTCGAAAAATTTTCTCCTCCTGCAATCTTACAAAACAACTCATCTATTGTAAGTAGAGGATGTTCATCCACTATAAGCGATGAATTTAATGTAATTTTATAATCTCCACATATTCGTACGGCACCATCCTTTTTTGGCACAACAACAACCGGTGTTGCCCATTCACTTTTGTCGACCTTCTCCAACAATCCCTGTTCCACGTGCTCCTTCAGCTGCTTTTCTACTGCATCCATCAATAAGAAAGAAACTCTTCTCGCCTTCACAAACTTAAGTGTAATTTCCGATTTTAAATACAACCGGGCCTGTAGATCTTCTATTTTCCCCATTGATTTGGAAAATAATTTTGGATACATTTCCAATAACTTCTCTTTTATACATATTGTTTTTACACCAGTCATTTCCATTTATAACATCACTCCAATTCAGTTTTATTTTCCTCAACCAATCTCTTCCCAATATTGGATTTTGTTCAGAACGTACCAAATATAATTTGGCCTCAGTACTTTTTTCAACAACTGACACTGTCACCAATATGTACCCCAAACATTGCAACCTTGTACCGCAGTAGCTCACCAATTCCAAATCAGGCTTCATAACTTCAAAATACCTCTTAGCATGGGACAAATTTATGATTGTTACTGGCGAACCGGTATCCACTTCAAACATAATTCTTTGATTATTCACACAAATATTTTACATTATTTTCTCGTTTATTTTATTCACGCTGCCTATAGACTGCAGACACAGCAACTCTTCAACCGTTTCTTCTTCCCCTTCAATTTTTTTCATTTGCTTTCCAGCCTTCCTCTCCTTAAAGCACATTTTCTTTAAATGTCCGTTTCGTTGACAGAAATAACAAATGGCGTTTTTATACTTGTATTGATTGGCTAAATGATCAGCTCTACCACGCCTAAAACACTTTCTATTAGTTGTCATTCTCTTCTCGCTCTTTTTATGCTCGGCATTCTTCCTTATTTTAATCACACTGTTCTGCTGTCCGCCATTTTGCAACTCCAAACCTTCTTTTTCTGCCATTTCACTCGCCACAACCACACTTATTGCGTCATCCAAAGTTAATGTCTTCTTCTCCAACAGCCGACTCTGCACATTTTTATTGCATATCCCGAACACAAATTGGTTTCGCACAGCCATATCCCTATAATCACCAAACTGAAAACCAACCGCCAACTTCTATTATGCAACCGCAAACTCACTTGCCGTCTCGCCTTCCTTTTGCCTCCGCATGTTAAATCTAAAACATTCAACCAATTCACTCGGCCTCGGTTCAAAATGATCTTACAAAACATCCACAATATCATCGAAGCTTTTATTTTCTGGGTACTGCGGTGTCAAAATATCACACAAAATGTTATACGCGCTTGACCCCATAAAATGCAATAACAACTCTTGCTTCTTTTCTTCTTTGCATTCGTACAAACTCAATGCCGTTTTAAACCGCTTTACCCATCTGGACCAGGAACCCTTCTCGGCATCAAACGCTTCAAAATTTAAACTTGCCATTGTTTCCGTTTATCTACAATTATACTGTAGAAAATGCTTTCAACCTTGATCTCAACTTCACTCGAATCCTCATCGCCAAAATTTGTTGTATCCTCAATGATATGTATTCAACGCTGAGTTCTAATTGAGACTGTTTATTTAATTCAATGTGGGATATTACAATTCATGTTACTCAATTTTACTACTTATCGATAGTATATCATTCGATAACCATTACATGAAATTTATACAATGTTTACATATGACACAAATATAGTACAATTTAGTACACATAAGTACTATGCTTTCATATCTCTATTATATTTTCCAACCGCAACCAATCCAGCTCTCTCCAATTAACCAAATCCAAATTGTACCAAATCTAGTGCCGTATAATACTTTTCGAGGGAGTTGTTAGTCTCCTACCGGGCGCGTCCCCAGGTGGCGGATAGGGGGGAGGTGGATGATCATACTAATCAATTACAACCAGCGCAGGCTGTATGTAATAGAATAGTTTGATCACCCACCTCCAGGGCTTCTGTCCCCGCGGACCAAAACTAACTATGGGGGTGTTCCCCTAAAACAAAAAACAAAGATGGACAAAGAAGAAAAAAGAATAAACGTTACGGCTTCTGTCCCCGCGGACCAAAACTAACTATGGGGGTGTTCCCCTAAAACAAAAAACAAAGATGGACAAAGAAGAGAAAAGAATAAACGTTACGGTGCAGAACCTAAATTACTCAGTACCGGCGGGTGTCGTTGATCTGCCCACGAGTCACGCCCCGTCGTCATCCTGCGATCATGAGCAACAATCTCCTACAGATGTGGGTGTCTTGGCATCCGTAGTCGAAGGTATAGCTACAAGCACTCAGCCTTCGGGCAACACCAACTCGAAGTTGAGGAACCACAGGGGAAGAGCAATCTCGACCCAGCCTTCAGAGACAGGAGGGGACTCAACTTCGAACTCTGAGTCTGATCATGATAATCAGACAAACATAACTGTCTTGGAGAGCCGGAAGAAAGATGAGGCTGACAAGATGATAGAGGAGGTGAGTAAAAACATCGCCAAACTCACAACTAGGAAGAATCAGTTGTCTGGGGCACAAAGGCGGAAGTTGGCCAGATTGAACCGGATAAACAAAAAAAGCGAGACACAGGCAGAAACTCAAAAGGATAAGCCTGACCTTCCCTCCACTTCTGCGGAAGCGGCGAAGAGGATAAGGTCTCCGGATGAGCAGGCGACTGTCAAATCCGCCAAAAAGAAAAAGAGCTTCCCGTCTAATGATAATAAGAGAAAGCTGAGCCAAACCAACGTCAAAGGGGACTGTCAGGAGAATCCACTGACGAGGGCAGACGAGGCTGGCTCTGACATCAGGAAGACGAGTGCTGAGTCGGAATCTTCCGCAAAGACCGGGCATCCCAAAAGGACCAACCGGAAGTTGCGAAAGAGGAAGATGACAGCAACAGATGGTAAGGAGCCGCCGTCTTACGCCAAGGTTGACAGGAAGCGCCGGAAATAGCGCGTCCGGCAAGCTAAAGAAGGAGACCCATAAAGAAAGCAGCGAGGGGATAATTCCCAGCAAACAGAGGAGTGAATATCACAGACTCCCAAGAAAACCGGTTACTGGAGGACAACTGATTGACGTCATCCAGATCAACCTCCATCGGAGCGAGACGGCAACCCTGGCCCTGATGGAAAAAAATATAAAAGGTAAAATACATATCGGACTAATCCAGGAACCTTGGACAATTAAAAACAAGGATTAAGCCATATAAATTACCAACTCTTCTATGCAAATACGGGGTCTCGTCTCGTGTATAATATGTCATAAACATTTATGCTTTCTCTTCTCCCCAGAGTTGTCAACATCGGAAGCCACTGTACTGAAACAGGGGAGTGGTAACATTTACCTGTCTTCAGTGTACCTCACGTTCGACTCGCCGATACCACCACCAACGGCGGAGCTGCAGCGACTGGTGAAGAAAGCTCAGGAAACAGATAACGAAGTACTAATTGGTAGTGATGCTAACTCACATCATATTGCGTGGGGCAGTACAAATACTAACAAAAGGGGCCAGGCCCTTTTAGATTATTTGAATACTAACGATCTGATAACACTTAACATAGGCAATAAACCTACCTTTGTTAACAGACTTAGAGAGGAAGTATTAGATATAACATTATGTTCAGCAAACTTAATAGATGAGGTACAGGAGTGGAGGGTCTCAGAAGAGCACTCCTTTTCGGACATCAAATATATTATGTTCAAAATCCTACGGCCACCGCCGAAACCAATACACTACCGTAACAAGTCCAAAACTAACTGGATAAAGTTCGGGAGACTAGTCAAGGAGGGTTTAGGGCAACCTAACTATGAACCCCTAGACACGAATGACATAGACAGGAATGTCAACAAATTAACGGGAGTAATTGTAAAGTCTTTCGAAGAAAGTTGTCCTCTTCGAGAAAGGAGATCTGCCTATGAAAAACCCTGGATGACAGGAGAGATTGGAAACAAAGGACAAGAGGTCCTAAGGCTTTACAGCAGAGCACGCCGAAAAAATCCGTAGTATTCTGGGACAACTTCCACGATAAACAGAAAGAATACAATAAATTAACAAGAACCTCCAAACGCAACTCCTGGAAGCTGTTCTGCGAACAGGTAGATAGCGTCAACGATGTTTCAAAAATCAAGAAATTTCCATCCAAGACCCACACCCAACCCGAAACTATGGTAGACATGGTACACTATATTAAGGAACTTAACCGACGAAGGATTTGAACCAGTCCCGGTCCAAGTGGACCGGGCAATCATAGACTGTCAACTATATGCTAAGGAATATATGGATAAGCTGTAGCATACATGATATAACAATCAGAGACAAAGTAGGTCAGGGAACACCACAGGGAGGGATTCTGTCACCGCTCCTGTGGGTAACCACCATAAACGGACTCTTAAGGAACTTAACCGACGAAGGATTTGAACCAGTCTGTTATGCAGACGATCTTATAATACTTCTTAGGGGAAAGAATCCAAACATACTATGCAGGAAAGCCGTGCTAAAAATCGCATACGATTGGGAAAACCGTGGGACTTAAACGTAAATCCGGACAAAACGGAGATATGTCTTTTTACTAGAAAGACAAAAATAGGTCAGTACGAAGAGCCCATCTTCCAAAACAAAACGATAGCCATATCAAACAAAGTTAATTATCTGGGAGTAATTCTAGACAAGACATTTAAATGGAAAGACCACATACAGCAAAAGGGCTGATAAGGCCCAAAGATGCTGGTGTTTCTGCAGAAGAGCCGTTTAAATTACAATTAAATTACAAAAAAATTAATTATTTATTGAAAATTATATTTATAAATTAATTACAAATATAACAAATGTTAAGCTATTTTTGTATTAGCTTAAATACAAAAATATTAAATATTGATCAAGGTTTTAAAAATAGATGAAAAATATACATGAAAAAGAAGAGATTATAGAAACAGATGACAGATAGAGGACATACATTTTATAGATGACAGCCAGTTAAAATAGATGATTGCCCTCTAAAAAAGAGGCCGTATAGTCACCTTACATGTACAGACGGGCGTTGTTCGCGTACGGTTCGACCCTAAATTATGAAATAATTACTTTGTTCCCCATACAACATTTTTTGAGTGAAACCCCAATTTTTTCAACTCGAATCACTCACAAAACAACTATGAAATTCTTCCCATCCCTAACAATTGAGAGCATTTATCAAAAATAAATAAATAAAATAATAATAATACGAATTTTGACGGCATGGCAAATGTATTAAAAACAACCTGCAACCTTAACAAAAATATATGTTGCCACATAAAATTTTTTTTTACATTTTTTTGTACTAATTCGCTCTGATATAACACCATATTATTGGTTTCAATATTACTTATGTAATGAAGTATATCTGTAAACCACTGTGCATCGGAGTATTGCAATGAACGTGCGGATCAAAAAATTATCAAATGTGGTATCGGATGCGACAGCATATGATACATAGACTGTGTTGGTTTAAGGATTTTGAAAAGATGTTCTGTTGTTCTTGTTTTTGACAAAATAAATATCAAGTTTGGTTTAGCTCCAACGCCAGATTAAGTTTCATTGAATTTTATGTAGATGGGACAGTGGACGTTAGACATAAGTTGTTCCCGTTTAATCAATTGAAGACTGGTTTCTAAGTGAAACTTCTTGAAGGTTTTATTGTCAAAGGACCAAACACGCATGCGCAAGCATCTGTGGCTGCTTTCGCCGAAAGTAACAGATCCTACTCGAAAATGAGCAATTAATGAGCATATTGAAATTAGCTTCACAGATGTGTTGCTCTTGCAAATTTAAGCGGGACTTCCACAACGTAGAATTTGTTTACATATAAAAAAACCTGAATTCCCACACTTTCCCCCTCAACGGTCAAGGCGATCAATTGAGTGCGAAATTAGGTTGCCTCTCCATTGATGTCAGTTTTGTATTCGCATAGTTCATAGCGGAACCAAACGAAGCCCCTTAAGTACTTTTGAAAAGCCATACGTTCGACGACTGACTTTCGTCTGCTAAGACAAATTATTGCATTTCCTACATACGTAAAGTCTATTGGCTACTACATCCACCTGGTACCTGTTGTGTTCATTTGTTGTGCTTCTTCACGGCTGTAGTCGCTGCGCTTGATTTCAATAAAAGCATAACGATATAATTTGGTGAGAAAATGTTAAACATCGCTAATATTGTTCCAGACTAGGATGGCTAAGCCGAATAAGTTCATCCTGTTGACATGAGGAAAATATGACATGAAATAATTCCGCCCTGCCGAACTTGTTTTAACCTCCACTATGTGGTTGTACATACAATGAGAACTACCGAATATTGGGGGTACCTTTATATGGGGACTACTATATTAGAAAACCACATGGTCGTTATAGAAAATAAATTGTTTAAGCCTGAAATTGAATATTAGGGATGGTTATAGAATTTTTTTCGGAAAATATATAAAATCATTAAGCAAATTCCCGAACTAAACTTACTATTGTATTATCGCGACAAAACGGCACAATTAAAAATTCATCTCTTATATTTTCTGGTCATGTTTGAGACCAATTAAGAATAAGTTCATTGAAAATATTTATTCAAAAGTACAACTTTATACCTACATCTATTGTCAAAAATTGTAGTTGGAGCGAAAATGCTATTTGAAAAATGTGGTTTATTTTCCAACGTAACAGGTAAAAAAAAAAATAAAAACAAATGGGTTTAACAACATAGAACATAGAGTTGTACTTTTGAACAAATATTTTCAATGAACTTATTCTTAATTGGTCCCAAACTTTGCCAGAAAATATAAGAGATGAATTTTTAATTGTGCCATTTTGTGGCGATAATACAATAGATCAAACATTATATATATTTGTCTATAAAAATGTTATTGCATTATATAAAAAACTCTAAACTGTGTATAAAAATAACTTGGCGGGTAATGTGGACCAGTATGTGTGGGTAATGAGGATTAGTAAGTTAAAGGTAGGTTGTGAATTGGTTGTGATAAATTTTAATTTATTGCACTCTTGGATAACAATGAATGTAAAAATATATGGGTTCATGTTTTGGAATAGTCCACATTTAAGGGTACCGTATTTTGAACCGAAGCACCTGAAATTTCGCATATCGAGTTTTCAGAGGATAGAATACCTCCTCGCATATTAAATGCGCCCATGTTTCGAACTCGTCCTCATGAAAAGGTTCCACTTTTTTATAGTGGTCCACATTACCCGACATTGAATACTTTTATTTAAAAATAATTATCGGCTTCAAAAATAAATAAAAATTAAAAATCACCGATTGTAATTACAGCTAAATGTATATTTTTGTTAAAGAAAACAAGATAACCACATAACTTCTTTATATTCGAGAAAAACAAAGTGTTCGACTATTCTGCAAAAACGTTCGAATATTGCATATAGCATTTTCTTAGATAAGGGGGGTGGTCCACATTAGACGCATAGTCCACATTACCCGAAGTTACTCTATACATTTTTGCCCTCTTCTATATATTAAAAAGCTCATAACATTAATTTGAATTTTTTAGATCTTTCTTGTAATATGTGTCGTCCACAATCAGGTCTTGACAAAGGAAATCCAAAGAATGCATATCTACTAGGTGTATAATAAATATAAGCTCTAAAACATTTTGTTGCCTGTGGGGAACACTGGGCCATAAGGGTCTAAGTCCTTTTATGTTTTCCCCCTTAATAATCCATCCATCCATAAAGAGAGTGTTGAATTTCAGAAGATCAGAGCAATATCCATTTAATAATAGTGAATTATTGTCTCATTAATTGCAGAGAACAACTCTTGCAGCAGACTTTTTGGGCAGTGAATTCACTACCAGATTTACAGCGAACATCATCATCGCGCCCAACGTTAAATTCCAATCCAATGTTAAAATTATCCCTATGAATCACTTCGGTGTGGACAGACAGACTATTATTGGCAACAACAGGCCAGAGATGGAAAAACAGGAACGATGATTTCACGAAATTCACAACCATGACTAATACAATGCGAATGGACAAACATACCGGAAGTATGCATGGATTCCACAAATGTGTTTGTTGTTAGTCTTTCTAAAGGGAGATGCAACAGCAACCATATAAGTATCCGCTTGCCACTAACCCAACGTAGTCTATCAAGTGTTATCTTTCCGCTGGGGAAGCAAGAACAAAGAATCTCAGCCACTGCGATGAGCATGGAGAGGAAGGGTCATTCGCTGTATGCAAATTTCAATGGCCACCGATATTCGGTCTGTTGTTTTCGGATTAATGGGAACATTTTTATGTAGCATATCTTCCCACCTGCAAATATATCTTGGACACGACGCGGGATAACTTCCCATATATTCCTCAATATTGGTACGTCTCATACAATGGGCAGAGAAAATCAAAATATCAACTACGGTGTCATTGGTACGGGTTAGAGGTAAAGCCGCTAAGCTGACTGTTCAGTTTTCCACCATGCGACGGCAACTTGTTGTACACTCAAGTGTTTAATGGTAGTAGTTGTGTCAAGATGTTTGTTGCGCTTCACTGACCCCTGTAATCATGACTTATTTCGGCTGGAACTGTTGCTGTGTTGTTCTTGCAAGCGCCCTCCATTGTTAAACAAATTGTGTTTTTGTGAAGCGGAATAGTTTCTTGTCTCCACGTAATTATGAGTTTCGTGCGAATGGCAAAAGTGAAAATTCCAAAAAGGTGAGGGAGGTTACGCATTTGGGTTCATTATGCAATTAAAGTCTCCCTATGTCTAGGTTTGCATATTGGAACCCAAGAACAAACTGAGAATATTGCCTGTAAGTTGTTGTTGTATTATTCTTTAACTTATATTTTTACAGAAATGTATAAAACAAAATGAATGGTAGAAATAAAGAAGAAAAAGCTTAAATGGAACACCTTTAAAACATAAAGCAATTTATAATTTCTTTGTTGCACGTTTTTGGGGCACATTTTGAACAATAAAATCTGACAATTTAAGAAGAAGCCAATTTAATTTGAATTTATCTGACATCCCAGCTAACAATTTTTTATGGAAATTAGAATAAGTATCCAAAAAGTGCTAAAACTAACTACATTTTGGAAGGGTATACGATAGTACAAAAAATGCATGTATACGAAAAGTACTAAACAATACTAAATTTTGTACAATTTGAATATGGAGGGATGAATGGAGCTGGAATCCTGAAATTTGTAGTTTTGGAAATTTGTACGTATGGGTACGAAAAGTACAATATGTGGTACTATATTTGGTACAATTTGGATTTAGGTGAACTATCGGTTCACATAATTCCGATAGTTCACAGAAATCGGGAAATGGGATTACTACCGCATTGTAGAATCGGGGTATATAGTTATTTTTGAAATTTTGTATGAAACAATAGAACTGCAATCCCGAAATTTGGTGTTGGGTTAAATGTTGGAGTGTAGAATTAGGGTATGTAGTAAGTTTTGGAAACTTCTACCAATGTGTACTAAATATGGTTTGGAAATTTGTGCTTATAGGAACTAAATTTGACACAAGTTTTACTTAAAGCTGAAGTATTAAAAATTTGGAATTAAGAATATTGTTGGAGTGCATAATTTAGGTGTGTAATTAGTTGAAATTGACAAATAAGATTTCTAGTGGATTATATGCTTTAGGTAGTAATGGATATTTGTACTTATGTGTACTAAATGGTACTAAATTCGACACAATATTGATTTAGGTGATCTGATAGAGCTGTAATCCTGAAACTTGGAATTGAAATTACCGTTGGATTGTAGTATGTAGTGTATGGATGAATTTTAAACCGAGATTTTATAAGTGCTATTCAACGTTTTGGAAATCCGAACTTATGTGTACTAAGTGGTACCACATTTGGTACAATTCAGATTTGGGGAACAGATCGGCCTGGAATTGGGAAACATGATTTCTATGAGATGGGTACTTATGGAAATTTATATTAATGTGTACTAAGTGGTACAATTGCTAAAATGTGTGCTTGGGTGAACGAATAGAACTCGAACTATGAAACTTGTCATTAGTTTTGGAAATAAATACCACAAATATTTGATATATATGGAAAATGACAAAATTCTTTTAAAATTGCATAAAAAAATTTTTGAAAAATTTTTGGCGAGCACATTCTTGATTTTTGGTACTTAGGTTAAGAAAAATATGCTGATTCGAAATCTGTTCGGATGAATTATAAGCCGAGATTTTATAAGCGCTATTCAAAGTTTTGGAAATCCGAACTTATGTGTACTAAGCGGTACCACATTTGGTACAATTCAGATTTCGGGAACAGATCGGTCTGGAATTGGGAAATATGATTTCTATGAGTATGTACGTAGGTTAAGAAAAATATGCTGATTCGAAATCTGTTCGAGTTCACAAATTCGGATGCTGCGCACGAAAGTTATAGCGATTTTAAATCTTGTATTTCAAATATAAATGAAATAAATTCCTATTTGTTGTAATTCGCGAATTTCTTCACAAATGGTTAAACATACAGTGAGTGTAATAAGTATTTTGCCTCAATAAAAATTTGAAAAAATTCCAATTTATACGCCTAAAGCCAGCAAACTAAAGATGTAAAATGAATTATGTATAATGGAGTACGTTTGTGGACATATTTGGATCATATTTCTGCAAGAATCACAGCGAAAGACCTATTGGTCTCGAAGATATCGGCCGAAATATATAATAATCCAAAAATGTTTATCACAAAAAAGTATTTTGCTTTTTATTATTATTTTAGAAAAAAATTGTTACATAGAACACGTTTGGTCTTTTTATAGTTACCATTGCGGGTAACGACATACTATAAGTGATTTGGTAACGATTCCAATAAACCACGGCATTTTTTCGCGAGTATTTTCTCACATTTACGTTCAATACATTCTATTGCATTCTATATTCAATATTTCGTAATTTCTCGTCCTAATCTCAAAATACGAGTATTAAATATAGTCATCGCGGCTTCAAAACATCCCAAATTTGTTAAGAATAATAAAAAGGAGGTTTTTCAAAATATATCGCGAGGGCAGGACCTTAAAAACAATCCGACAAACAAATTATTTAAGAAAAATATCCCGAAACCCCATTTTTCTAACTTCGAAAACTTTATGGTTTATTTTTACTGATCTAGGGACCAAAATATACGATGAAAATAGCAATAAGGAGGTCAGATTCAAATATATGGACGGTTTTCTGGCAATAGAAATACATCTTATTTCAAAAATAAATACATCGACCCGTTTATTCCCTACTGCATTTTATTCGCAACTGATGGTGTTAATCGGAGATAAAATATAGAATGCGTATTCGCCACCAGCAACCACAGTTTTTCAAAAGACAATAGGATTTGACGAATAATGATGTTTTCTCCCAACTTAATGTATTGGTTTTTATTACTATTGCTTTAGAACTGTTCATATCTTTGAATCTGACCCCCTTATTGGTATTTACATTGCATATATTGGTTCCTAGATCAATATTACTGGACCATACAAATTTTGAAGTCAGAAAAATTGGGTTTCGCGAATTTTTTTAAGGGGACCCCCCCCATTCTCGGTGTCAAAAATTTTTTTGGTTTAATTCGAATCTACTCTAATTCTAGAATGTCTCTACAAAATTTCAAGTGAAAATCTCAAGAACTCTTAAAGATATAGCCGATTTATTGTGTTAGCATCAAGTGACGGCTAAAGGGCTTCTCAAACTTTAAACGCGTTTTTCTCAAAACGAATCCAATCGGTTTCAAATTTTGACACGTTTCTCTGGGAGTGTGTAGCTCTCGTATGAACTAGGATAAAGCCAATCGGTGAAGATCTTCCTTATTTTTTAACTTAGTTTGTGGTAAAAAATAGGCGATTTTCCATAAAAATTTTTTCAAAGTTCCGCCATTTTGTTAATTGTTTTGCGAAGTCAATAATCCTAGTTCATACGAGAGCCAGACATGTCCTCTTTCTAAAACAGTTGGAATTTTCGGATTCCGATGTTCCAGTGAGGAGTTATCATGCCCGCCATCGAAAATATGGACTTTTCTTTGAACCCAAAAAACAACAACAAAACAACAACAACAAATTTTGGTAAATTATTTTTCTTCCTTTTTAAATCTTCAAATACATATGTGCCAAGTTACAAACCTTAACAAGCATTGGTATTCATTTACCAGCCCATTTAAAATCTTAAAAATAAAAAAAACGAGAATGGTGGGGGGGGGGGGGGTTCCCTTAAATAATTTTTTTGTCGTATTTTGGTTTTTATAGTTTTTAAGGTTCTGTCCTCGCGTTATATTTTGCAAAACCTCTTCTTTATTATTCTAAACATTTTTGGGATATTTTGAAGCCGCAATGACTATTTTTAATACTCTCACCTTAAGATTAGGACGAGAAAATACCAAATATTAAATGAAATACTGATGGAGAATGTATTGAATGTAAATGTGAGAAAATACCCACGAAAAAAATGCCGTGATGTAATGGAATCGTGGTCAAATTGCTTATAGTATGTGGTTAACCGCAATTTTTTCTAAAATAATAATAAAAAGCAAAATACTTTTTTGTGATAAACATTTTTGGATTGTTATATATTTCGGCCGATATCTTCGAGACCAATAGGTCTTTCGCTGTGATTCTTGCAGAAATACGATCTAAATATGTCCACAAATATACTCCATCATACATAAGTCATTTTACATCTTTAGTTTGCTGGCTTCAGGCGTATGTATTGGAATTTTTTCAAATTTTTATTGAGGCAAAATACTTTTTACACTCACTGTATTTGTTTTCTTGAAGATATCTGAAAATAAATTAATTTTTGAATTGCCACAAAATGTTTTTTCAATTTTTGATTTTTTGTTATGGTAAAGATAATACGGTTTAGTCTAGATCTTCTACAACACGTGACGATTTCTTCTACAAATTCTTTGAGATGATTGTTAAATATCGGTAGATTCCTCTGTTAAGAGTTTTGACTTTAAAAATGAACAAATATATATCATATACTGTAGAAAATGATCAACATTAAAAAGCATACAGTTCGCGTATTCGTTGAAATCAGTTTATGCGCATTCGGTTTTCGTATAAACCGCATCAATCTCTTCCAATAATTATGCATTTTTCGATGTGCATACGATTTTTATGCGCATCCGATTTCAGTAATATCCTATGAAAATACACAAAAGGACACATATTTTAAAAAAACCGCGGATGTGCCTCCACAATCGATTTTGGATAAAATACGCATATTATTCGCCTATCGATATATTTTTGACCTATGTTCACACAGATTCGCGAATATGATAACACAAGAATGATTGTATGTGTAACGAATTCGAAGAAAAACGCGATTATATACGCGGATTTGTCAAAATAAGTTTTTGCAGTTTTCCCACATTCAAGGTACCTATATCCGCCGTTTTAATGGGCGGAATTGAACATGGATGGGCTCACGCGGGGTTCCACGATATTTGAATGGACTTTCTTAATTTTAGACTCAAAAAATATGTTTTTTATAAAAATTTACGCACGAAATTTGCGCCTTTGGAACCCAATTGCAAAGAAGCTACGATGACCACATTCATGAGATATACACTAAACGAAGCGAAATCACGAGTTGTACAATCCTATAATTAATTTAGTCCATTATCTGGATGAGCATCCTAATTATAAGAAAAATTCAATGGTTGGATGCAGTGATTATATCAAAAAATCATACATTAGAACCATATTGTCCATGGGGTATTCTGCAAGTCAGTCACTGATCACATGTGCGTGCGTTGTTTAGTTTAGCCACAAATCAGGAAGGAACACAAAAAAACTCGTTGGCTTCAACACTTTTTCACCCATGTTTTTACATTACCACCATCACAGCTTCCACCCAACTTATTATTTATTACCAATATTTTAAGATTTTGACATGAACACTTCATTTTATAGAAATGAATTTAAATTATATGCAAACCTCAGTTTCAAGGAATTTAAAAGATTTTTGTAATTTTCATGATATTGACCTACAACTGCATCTACATTGAAATGTTGCTGAGATTTTAAAGCTCGATTATGAATGTTTTTTTGAATTTTACTTCTAGTTTTACTACGCAACAAGAATTTCTAAAAGCCACTACTGCAGAGGTAATTAGAAAAGGAGACAAAAATATGTATGTTTATGTATACTGTAATACATGGAGAAATAAAGTATTTGAAAGAAATTTGAGAAGTTGTGAAAATATGCAGTTATTTTGGACTCAAACAAAAAAATTCGCGCGAATTTATTTCTCCATGTATTACAGTATACATAAACATACATATTTTTGTTTCACTTATCTCAGGAAGAACTTATTAATTCCAAAGTAGTTTATATTTTAAACCGTATGGTACAAATTTAAATACTTCAGGGAATTATTTTAACATCATGAGAAATTTGAGTTTTTTAATGCTTACTGGGTATAAAAATAACACCAAAATTTGATTTAACTATTTCTATAAAAGAAAAAACAATTCCATTTGGTTTAAATATAACACCAAAAAAGGAATTAGATTTGTTTCTATTTAGTTTATCACTTTAAGTTTAATTTTAACACCAAAAAAGAACTAAATTTCTCTCATAGACAAATTGTATTCCTTAAAGTTTAAAAACAACACCAACAGTTGTGTCTCTCTGTCATGATTTTTCTTGTTTTGTTTACATAGAAAAATGTTATTCCTTAAAGTTTAAAAACAACACCATGTAAGGTATTAAAAACAGGTATTAAGTTGTGTCTCTCTCTCTCACGTGTTTACAAATAAAAGAAGAAGAAAAGTAAGAAAAAAGCATTGCAATGTTCGTGAAAGTTAAAAGTGGTGGAAAATTTTACATAATTAAGATTTCTGATCCGGAAAGTGATGATTTCACTCCGAAAAGAATACTACTTTCAAGTGAGTGATGCTTACAAGCAATTACCAATGAAATACTTTGCTAATTATTGTTTTTCATTGTTAGTTGTAAAGAAGCTGAATCTTAATGTACGAGGCAGAGCATTTGTGTTGAAAGGTCGCGACGGTGCCGATATTGATTTTGAGGAGCTGGTAGGAATAATATCGCAGTACATTTCCTGTAGTTGTTTTTTTTGCACAGTTTTGCTTTGAAGAAACCACTTCAACAACCGGCAGCATACATTTTAAGGAGGTAAGTAGAAATCTGTTTGATTCCTTTGACCACACTGTGGTACAGGGTATTATGTCTTTGTGCATATAGATAAACACATGGTTCCTTTTTAGAATATGCATAGAATCACTTTCTGAGTCGATGTATGCATGTCCGTCCTTGAGTTGATGTTAAATTGTAAACAAAGTGCAGGTCGCATTTATAATCCGATTTGGATGTGATTTGGCACAATTCACATATTTGGCCTAAGGACCAAACCCCTATTGAAATTGAAGAAAATCGGTCCATATTTAGATATAGCTCCCATATATAGTTTTGTCCGATTTAATGTAAATGGTGAACCAAAGTCCCTATATATTATTCGATTTGCATGAAATTTGGTATAGTGTACTGAATTACGTCTAGAATGATGTGTGTAAAGTTTCCTGAAATCGGTCCATTTTAGATATAGCTCCCATATATATTTTTGTCCGATTTAATGTAAATGGTGAACCAAAGTCCCTATATATCTTTTGATATGCACGAAAGCTTTTATATGTCTGGAATGATGTGTGCTAAGTTTCGTGGAAATCGGTTTAGATTTATATATAGGAGCTAAGGCCATATGCATATTATATGATTAACTCAAAGCAATACTTATTAACGCCCGATGTTCTACCTCAATAAGAAATTGTATTACTTCTTCCCACTGCAATTAAAAACAATCGAAGAACAATCACATCATGAATAATATATTAGAGGAACCATAAAGGCACATATAAGTTGTCTCAGTTGTCTCCATGTAGGATTCATATTTATATATTTACTTCCTGAATATAATAAAATTGACAATAATACCTTCCATAGCTAGCTAAATTGTTGAGGTATTTGTAATGGACAATTTGGTATATCCAATGTATATGTATTAACATTTTTTCACAAAATAAAGCCGGTTTTATTTCCTATTTAGAATACGTTCAAGTTTCAGCCAATGATTCAGATATAGTGTGGGATATATTTCATGTGTTGGTTTTATAATATAAAAAATTGGCTCACCATTTTTGTAATGAGGTTTAATTATATGTGTCCATATTTTGGCATAGGTTTTAATGACTGAAATAATTGGCATTAGGGACTTATATAGTTTTAAATTTTTGGGGGTTTTTCATAATGAAATAACTCCCCAAATTTTAAAATGAACTAAGTCCCCCATAAATGAAATAAGTCCCCAATTATAGTTGTTTTTGTTTTGTGTATAACAAATTGGGGACTTATTTCATTTTCTGTTTGGGGACTTATTTCATACCGCCGCGAATTTGATATATATCCTCATCCGATGGTGGAAATTTTGTGCGACCAAAAAAAAAATATATATACATATATGTATATATTAATCCATTCGTTATATCTCTAATTCGTTTAACAACAAACCCCTATATGTATATGGACATTAAATATATTTATTAGTTCGTATTTTGAAGGAAAATCCATCGCAATAAATTTGGTGCTGTAGATGAAGTCCATTATTTACGCACATTTGAATTGATTTCAATCAGCTATGGACGATGTACCAAAGCCACCACTCATTCCGAACTGTATGATGAAAAAGAGATACGTGATAATTGCCGATAGCATCATCAGAATAAACTCATTATTCAGGGTAAAAAAGCCAAACACTTTGATCTCAAGATTCTCCACTTTACGCTGACTAAGGAACGATTCCACCTGCAAAGGTAATTATTCATAATCAATCAAAAGAAATATTAATGCGGAACGGGATGGTCACCTACACTTGTGTCCCACCTGGCATCGATGTCCGAACAGACTATATCCAAATTCAACTGGTTGACCATTTCTGACTTGTCGACGGTGTCGTTGGCGCACATTATCATCAGAACCAGGTTGGCGATTTTCACAAAGACGAACATGATTTCTGTAAAGTCTATGAAATTGCTGCGGATGTACTGCCAAATGCAGTGATTGAGCAGCAGAAAAATTACCATAAAGTTGTAGTAGATGTAGTAAAGGATGTTCCATTGGAAAATATTCACGAAGTCCTTTGTGATTTGATACAGGTGTGTGTATACGGAGCCCAAGTTGTCCAATTTCTCAGAATAATCACATAACTGCTTCATGCGATTGTATGTGGTTAGGGTACCCCCCACGTGGCTGCCGCCTTCGATGTGCTGCATACTATTCAACATGACCTGCAAATGGTTCCCCAGATTTCGGTACATAAGAGCCAACATGAGGAAGCCCAAATAGCAAGCATCCAAAACATACATCGAGCCCAGCCATAAGTAAACGCCAATGACAATATTGACCGACGAGTTTATGTTCAGGCCCTGCACTTCCAAAATGTGGGGCATCTCGTTGATGTAACCCAGCAGAGTTATGACCGTCTTCAAAACGAACAGACTTATAGACTTCTTGCAAAGGGTAAATCTGTGATGCGACAGTTCAGCCACTCTCACATTCAGTTTGACGAATCTATTGATCAATTGCATGATCTTAAAGCTGTCCCGCACCTTCATAAGAAACAAACCCACGCTGAATACCACCACCGACGTGACTTGGAACATGGAAAACAAATTCACGAATCCTTTCGGTTTGTTCAGGAAGCTGTTCAATACATCCGGCACGACATCCCAATAGACAATGACAATAAACACTCGGAATATAGAAGTTGCCGTCTTGTAGAACTTGTTAACCGGAAGCAATTGCATTTGCCGGGCATCCCACCGGCAGTTAATGATATCGAGAAAACGTCCATAATTGAAAATTCCGAGTAGAATCCATAGTGTGTAACGCTGGGTACGCGATGGCTCTCGTTGTCTGCTCATCGATTCGATGTCTTTCATTGACAAGTTGGCGAAATAAGACGCGATGATGGTTCCAATCGTATACGCAAGTGTTTGAGCGTCAAATAAAAATGTTACTGTCTGCTATTTGTCTGTCCACCACCCAAACGTTGGGATAGCTGCCCATGGCTACATAGCAATTGGTTTAGAATAACCTGAAATGTCTGTGGTTGATAGTAACTGATAACGCAATTAATTATTGACGTACATAAAAATAAACAAAACTGGACACTAAGTAATTAATTTTGGTGAACATGGAGTTCAACACCAATACGACTCGACGTGGAAATAAAAATAGGTGACATTAAAAAGAATTCAACAATTTATTGGGTTCAAAATTTTTTACATATTTACAGAAATAATTGTTTATCTACATTTGCGTGTAAAATAGCTTCTAATGCGGAAGGAAATGTTGGCACTAAAACCTCGGTAGAGAACAATTCTGTTAGAGAAACCGGCCTACTTCTAGTAGGCCAAATATGTCCTTAAATATACCTTTAAATTGATGTTCAATGTGTTGGGTTGGGGAACTTGGCACCAATCATATCCGGACTTGGCACCAATCATATTTTTTCTTGCATTGTGAAAATCGACTTCTACAGTTTTTTTTGCAAATAGACAGCAGTAGTTATATAAGAAAGGCATTTTGATGTTACGGTACATATTTGAACATTCCGAACCATGTTAAATAAAGTCCTATAGTTCATATAACAATAATGGATTTCTTTTTCCCCAACATAATATAAAAAAAATCGAGAACGGCTGAACGGATTTTTCTTATCATAGTCTTGAAATGTTCGTAGAGCTTCAGGGAAGGTTTAAAAGGTTCAAAAAATTGGAAAATCGCGAAAAATTTGCAAAAAAAAAATATGAAACATATTTGCAATTCCACGAATTTACTATCGAGCTATTTTGGTTGCACCACGTCATAGATGTTATTTTGAGATATTTTGGGTGCAAATTAGCCGCGTATCATTCCTCTAAGTCTACATTTGTCAATTATTGAAATTTTTTCAAAATATTTTATTATTATTTTTTCATTGACATTGTATTCAAAATATTTTATGTCAGAATACCTAAAAAATTGAAAAGTATTTCATTAAATTTACACGCGATCATTGTATGTACACGTCTTCCATAGAATGCACGTAAATGTTGGGGCAAATGCTAGGATGGAAAATCAGAAGACATTCTGAATGGAGTTCGTGTCCATGTTTTTCCTTAAAGTACCAAATCAGGTGGTACCATTTTATGGTGGTTATATGCCTAATCGTTTGTCAATATCTTAGAACTTATAAACAGAACACCTCGCATATATCCGACACAAAAAATTTGTATCACAGAGAAAACTAATATACAAGATATTTTCTTTGCAAAAATCTATCAATAAGCCCAGCTCAGTTTTTATAATTTATAAAAAGACAACAAAATACCTAGGCAAAATACCTAATGTGAAGGTTGTACCAAAATTTCCATCGAAAACATTTATTGTAACAAAGAATCTCATGATGTTACCTATTCAGGTTGAACATGTGACTATAAAATGGAAAATTGCAAAAACGGAGATTTATGTCGCTATAGTGCATAATTTCTGGATGATGTTATTTATTAACTGGAATCCATTAAGTCTAATTATAGCCAACTCTTTGAGAAAATTCAGTCTCTATTTAAAATACCGAAATTGGGGCGGGACCTGTATGTAGGAGCTGTATCAGAACTTGAACCTAAATAGAGATTTTTTTTTGCAAAAATGTGTCTTACCCCCCAATATACCGGAATGACATATAACAGCTATTACAATGGGAATGGTGATGGGTTTTTGTGGGAAGATTTGACACCACTTGAGTTATGGTATGGGGGATACCATTATATGGGTGCTACCCGGAAACTGGAACCAATATTGATAATTTTTTGTAAAGATATTTTGTACTCAATGATGATCTAAAATAAAAAATTACAGCCAATTTGCTTGAAGGCATGACCAAACTCCCTAAAATACCGAATATTACAAGTACCGCTATATAGGAGCTACCCCACAAAGATGGACCAATATTGATAACTTTTAGTAGGATTTATGCTACCAAATAAAACAACCAGCAACGATTAGGTTGAAAAACATACCCTGATTAGGTTTAAAAACATGCCCAAATCCCCAAAGGATCGTGTAATGTGGAGGCTTTTGGGAAGCTTGGGCAGATTTTGTTAGGAACGTTTTGTATTAAATGATGATCCAAAATATAAAATTAAGCCAAATTCCGAATATAAAGGGATGACGTTATTAGGGGGAGACCCGGACACATGGGCCTATATTGATAGTTTTAAGTAGAGATATTTTCTGCTCAGTAAGTATCCCTTTTAATTCGAAGCAATTCTGTTGAAGGCCGTGCCCAAGATCTTCAAAGTACCGAATATTGAGAGCTACCATTATATGGACGGCACCCCGAAACATTAATAAATTTTGGTACAGAAACTTTCTGCTCAATGACAATCCAAAATATAATAAAATTACTACCAATTCTGTTGAAAAAATCGTCCAAATTCCTCATATTACAAAATACCGTTTTATGGGGGCTGCCCTTAAAAGAGAGCCAATACGGAACAATTTCAATACCAAATATCCTAGGAGTAGTAATGTATGTCCAAATTTCAAAGCTCTTATACTGGAGGGTATAAAAAGCTAACTTAATATTGGGCTACCGTTATAACGAAGTCTTATAAATATATTGGGAAAATGTAATTATATCCGAAAGTCAATCTTATATGCGCATCTAAATTTATTAAAAATATTTTTTCTACGAATTAGAATATTAATACATTTATATCAACAGCAACTTTAGAATGTGAAATTAGAAAAAAATATTACAAAGATCTGCACACTCTACCTTATGGTGGAGGGGTTTTAAAACAAATCTCAAACTCCGAGAATTATAAATCAACAATATTGCTAGGCAAGACAACGTTTGCCGGGCCCGCTAGTAATTTATAAATATTATGGAAACATTCCATAAATATTTTTATGATAAAATGGATCAGCAGATTCTAGAACTGAGCACTTGTATAATTATACCTGGTAATATCATGATTTGATCAGCAAATGTTGTTGTACAAAACAAATAGATTCGTTACAACCTAAATATCCACACCGGGAGATTAAATGAAATATTTAGAAGTGTGCTAAATTGTGGCTTGGGGTCAGTGTTTTATCATACATACCGATGAATCTTTTCGCAACAACGATTGCATTTATTATTATAATCATATACTATCTTTGTTGTTGAGCCCATCTTTGTTGTTGCGGTCGGCGAACAGGTTTGGTGGCAAGTTCCCCATACAATAAGTGGTCGTTTGCTTGCCGAAGCAATAGTACACTTATCAGGTGGAAAATCGTTCCTGTTCGTACCTCACTGCGTGTCGCTTGAGAAGTCCGCAGTTGAGAGAGATATTGTTCAAATACAAATTGCGATACAGTAGCACTACACAAATTACGTTAAGATTAATATAATATTGACTACCATGGATGTGATTTAACTCTCTTCCTGTGGCCATTAGTCAGGGTTATTTTTCAAAATTGCCCCTGACAATCAAACAGTATAATTATGACAGAAATATTTACGCACAGTCTTTCATGAAAATGTTTTTATGGCCTCGTTTATGTGTCTCGTTTGATAAAAGGGCGCACATTGAAGTTTGAATAACCTCCGTTTGCAAGACATCAAAAAATTCTATGTCGATTTCTGCGTGTCCGTCTGTCTGTTGAAGTCACGATAGAGATTGCAACACTTGAGATAGAGCTTTGAAACTCTATCTCATTGATATTACTCCTAGGATGGTTGGCATTCCAAATAGCGTATATTGCTCCACGTTTGGTATAGCCCCCATATATCGGTAATATTGTGATTATTTACAAACTTTTCAACCATATTGGGCATCAAATATTCCTACTGAATATTGGGCATCAAAAATTCCTACTTTTAAGGCAAGCCCCACGTGTCATGGTACCCCCATTATTCGGTATTTTGGAGATTTAAGACCCCTTTTCAACTGTAAGTAGGTATTTTTTATTCAATTTGACTATCATATCTGCCTACGAAAATGATTAATTTTGGCTTATGTTTCAAAGTCGCCCCCATATAACGGTACCTCCAATATTTGGTTTTCTGATGGTTTTGGGCTGTAATTTGTTCTTTTTTGGGGGGTTGTGGTATGCTAAAGAATCTTCCTACCAAAAACTATCAATATTGGACAAAGGTCGGTGTTTTGAGTAGCGTCAAAACACATGTTGCAAAAATTTGGGAACAATTTAATATTTTGGATTCCCATTGAGTAGATAATGTCCCTATCAAACATGTGTCAATCAGTGTTGTCTCAGCCTATGGTTTGCGGAGGTATTCGGAATTACACACAGGTCTTATTATTCGCTGTATATAGGAAAAATGAAATAACAACGTTTAATAGCACACAACCAACATCCGATTCAGATGAGTGGCAATGCTATGGCATTGTGAAACTAAATCCATACTACATCCATCCAATCCATTGAAGAACAAAACAAAATATATTCGCTATATATAGGAAAAATATTCGCTGTATATAGGAAAAATGAAATAACAACGTTTAATAGCACACAACCAACATCCGATTCAGATGAGTGGCAATGCTATGGCATTGTGAAACTAAATCCATACTACATCCATCCAATCCATTGAAGAACAAAACAAAATATAATAAAACACAGGACTTACTGCGTATGTTAATACATCTAATGTTAATACAATGTCTGCTATTAAAGACCAATATCACTGAGACCCATTCGGCCTTCGCTTACATTGTCGGTCGATTTATTTAAAAATTCAAATGTTTGTTTAAAAAACTTAAAAATGTTTATTTCAAAGAAAAAAAATTACAAAACATAGTGTATATTCACACAAAATGCTTAAAGCCGCGTCGTCAAATGCACTTGTTCTTAACCTTCAATGGAATATCTGATCATCTGAAAGGTTCATTAATGGTGGGAACATTTGTCAACTCACACGTTTTTCTGCGGCTCGATGCACAGCGGTATTCGTAGTGACTGAAAGGGTGGTAACTGCTTTCGACGTACATTAGCCCTCGCTCAGTTGAATATGTCAGCAAGTAAAGCCATGACCAACATTTCTGTTACCGTAATTAACATGAAGACTAATTGCACGCAATCAAGGTTACCAGTTGCCCGTCTATGTCTTGCAATAGGGGTTTGTGGCCGCAGGCATGCGTGTGAGACGGAGAGTTTCTGCGTCTGTTTAAAGCACCGTTTTTTAATCATCAGCAGAAGAAAAACATTTGGCGGATCCAAAAAAATTGCTGTTTGGCTTCTTGTAAAACAAATCTCAATGGAAAATCTCCTTTGAGGCATGGGAATGATGGATTCGTCACAAGTTAAACGGGAGGAATACTGTTCGCATTCGCCGAATGTAGCAACTGTATATTATTTCAAAAATTGCCATAAATTCAACAAACATTTCTTTAAGAAACAAACATTTGTTAAGGTATGTAAGGGAGGATTTTCCGATCTGCAGTCCTTTCCGTTGTGCGGTTCCTAACAAATTAACATTTAACGCTTGTCACCTGTTTTAAGTTACGATCTGCAGTTTGGTGGTGGTTGAACTAAAATTTGCTCAATGTGAATTTATATTTTCCAAAAACTGTCGTATGCGATAGGTTTTAATGGAGAACGGTATAAATATACTCAACGCCGTGAAAATTGCCGATACAAATGCAAGCGGTAATGTATTGCTTATATCAAATAGACCCAGAATATTTAATCGAAGCTCGTGCAAGTTGATTTGATGCAAGAACAATTCAATCTACGAAACAAATATTTGTTTAGAGTGTATGGAAACTGGAATGGAATGTCATATATACTGGCATAAGTACCGGACAACTCAATGGAAACTTTTTATAAATATTTTGTTTAAAATATCAATTATCTTCGATTAGGAGCGGATCCTACAATCAAAATTGTACATGTGTTCTGTAGATATTTAGTAACGATACAGGAGGAGGTATCGCTCCATAGATGTCCGAAACATAGCAATAAATGCTCAAGAAATATTCTACCGATTTTCTATAAGTGAGTTTTCGATGATCATATATAAATCTTCTAACTTTTGTTAATTTTAAATCTCAATCTTCTCTTCAGAGACTTCTATGACAACTGGGAGACAGATTTGAAAAGCACTAGGGCGACAAAAGAGACGTGAATTGGGGATTCACAGATGGTTCAAACATTTCAATTGTATACAATACTCTATTATAATAAATATCAATGAATAATGATGTGTGCACAGATTTAATTTATAAAATATATGAAAATTTCCAAACTGTTATACAATCTACTTTGTTATATATACGTAACTAGGTAAATGTACTGCCATTTTGTACTACCGAAAGGACTGTATACTGGTAACGCAGGCAGGGGACAATTGACTTCCCCAATGACATACCCATGTTAAATTGGTAACATGATGTGGTAACTAGTGGTAGTTACAGGTAATTAGTAAAATAACTAGTTCATAACCAGTTACTCGAATTACTGGGTTGCTGTCAATTCACATTTTGAAACCTATACATGCATACAAAATTATGTTCGACATCAAAACTAAAATATTAATATTTTGCCAACATACAATTCAATTTTAATTTATGTTGTCTTTGTGAAGCACATTTGGACTATTTCAGGTGTTTAAAGAAGATTTTCAAGTAAATTATCCTACAAATTATAAACTGTGTTGTGTTTTGGTTGTGGTTTTTATTTAAAGGCGAAATAATTAGTTTTCGCCTCGGCAAAAAAACAAAACTTACGTTAAACTTAAGTTTTCTCTTTGAATTCGCTTACTGGCCGACCTTGTATAGGTCTGGCCATGGTACAATTATAAAAGGTAACAGCAAATCCCAGCTGATTTGATTCCAACGTAATACTAGTGTCAATATGAATTTGACAAATTATGTTTTTAAAAATCACCCAACAGGAAAATTGGGAACGCATACAATTTGAAATTGTTCTTTATTAAATGTGCTCTTGTATTCAATTTACTCAATCTGCCTGCTGGGAAAGTTTGAGGAAGCAAATCTTTCTTCAAGTAATAACTCGCTATTCCCAGCATTTTCATATGTGTTACACATATATATGGCAATGGCTCAATTATAGGAAAGATGTGGAAGCGATAGAAATATAAATTTGATACATTTTCATTCATGTTTTTCAATTTTTATTTTGAGGATTCGAAAACATTTCATTTTCAAAATAAAAATAATTTGATGATAATTTGTTTGTTTGTTTATATTTTTCTGTCAAATGAGTTTACACTAGTAGAACTTACAACAACAAATTTCCATGTGGTTGTTGTATCGTTTTTTGTACAACAACACTTGCTGTTACCTTCTATTATTATACCATGAGGTCTGGCCAAAGGTATATTTAATAAGGTAGCCGCATCGGCCCAGCTGTTGGACAAATAAATGCCAAAAATGTTGTTGTAATGTTGAACCAAAAAATTAAAAAACAAAATTATAAATGAAAATCTCCGAATTTCGAAGAGCTTTTTTGGCAATACTTTTATTAACATTTTCTACAAGAATTTGTGTAAAAAAATCTTGTCAATCTGTTTGTTTTGGCAAAATATTTTTGACATATCAAAATACAACAACCGATGTTTGTTGTAGAAATTCGCCGATGCGGCTACCTTGTATATCTACCTTGGTCTGGCCCAAACTGATTTTCATAAATATAAATTCCAAAAAACTAGCCTGTTCTCATTCGGCAAAGATTTTTTTCTCAATTATTTCCCCATTAGTATGGAGAAACACGGAAGTAATATTTTTATTTCAGTGTTGAAATCATTTACTAATTCATCAGAAAAAATTACCAAAAATATCCTTAGTTTTGTTTATTTCCATCAAATTTCCACTGAATTGTTCGGCATTGTATATATGCCGTCGTCGCCCTTTGGACGCACCCATACTTACTTCTCTATTCCATTCATTGTTGTCCGTTATGACTATATTTTCAAGCCCCATGCAGCGAACTAGTTTTGAGGTGATAACAGCTCGATGGCCAGTTAAGGACAACAGACCGACGTCAAATAGCAGTTTTAAAATAAAAAATATGTAACGAGTGTGGATCTGATTCACTTCGTAATACTGCCAAATCATGTAGTAGACGACGCATATGGTGCCACAGTAAATGAAGAGCATAGTTGTTACTACCAGAAGTTGAGATCGCTTATGCAACTCCAATGCATTTCTTTGAATGCGGACCATAAGATTGGAAAATGAATGCAGGTCAGTTTTCAAATTACCCATGTATTTGGACGGAACTGGGTACATGCCGTACAATGGACCGACCTTCATCCGAGGTATTAAACCATGTTTGGTGAAGTGGTTCAATCCACCGAACAATACGTCAGTACATATGTATGAAATGCTAATCATGTGCAGACTCAGCCACACGGCGACCATCAAATACATTTCAAGGACCACCAAGAAAATCGAATACACACTTTCTTGCTCAATCGCGTTGTGCACTTCCTGCACAATGCAGACAATCTCATAGACAAATGATGACAGTTTCAGTGCTAGCAGTGCGACATGAGTCCAGCGGAATAGATTGTAATTCGGCAGCAACTCTTCCAGGCAACGAATTAATTCTAAACGTTCATTGATGGCCGACACTAATTCGTGTCGGAATCGAAAGTTATGAAAAGCCTCAACCAGGGGGCATACAGCGAGGAACAAGGCCTGGATAATCATGTATGTGTAGAAATAGTCGTCAGCTTTCCACAGTTTAAGTGCGCCGTAGAAGAATAGTGGACACAAAACGCTTCGACTTATTATGTTGAACCAAGCCAGACACTTCGTTTCGTAGGCCACCAGTGTATAGTCGCAGCGTGACAAATTAGTTGAAATTCCTGTCGAATTCGTTACAGGCAAAACTGGACTTCTGGGTCTGCTCTTGCTGTCACGAAACTTGAAGCTATAGTTAACCATGCCAAAGCAACGGGAATAGTAGTAACAAACCCACAACATTTTCTGGCTAATATTACTGGAGTTACTCCGCACTGAAGCAGTTCCCATCGCAGCCTTTAAAATTCTATTAAAGCGATATAAAAATTATATCTGTAAGCAACTAAGAAATTATAATAGGATCCGTTTGGAAATTGATGTTGTCGAGAAGAATCGAACATCACAACTATTTCCTTTTTAAGTGACTACGTATACCAAGGGACCGATTGAGATAAGGCGATAGTGGCTCCTCCTTCCATTTCACACAGACAATGTAATCCATTAGAATGATTGCTGCTAACGAATAGTGAAAGCCATTAATAAAACCATTATTTGGGTGCATTATCATGCGTTCATCACTCGATAATGAAACAAGTAAAAAAGTTATAAAATCGGGTCAGGCCGAACTTTTTATACCCTCCACCTCCATCCATCCAAAACCTTGTGCAAACCAAGAAAAATACACATTTTGAGATTATAGATGCTCAATATAATTGCAATAAACTTGATACCCTACTTTGACAGCTTCAAAAAGTGTAAGTAAGAAATCATAATAAAATATTCTTCATTCTATATTTTTATTACTGCAATTTTTTCAGAAAACTATAGTGGAGATATGTTTTTGCCTGTGTCCAATAATATTCTGTGAATACCTTTTATTGCTATCAATTTTCCACCAATTTCAACAAACTTTGTTGGTGCACGACACAGATATGAGAGCACCGGCAGATAACTGGACTTCAAAAATAAAAATCAAGAAAGAAGTGAAGCATTTCATTACCTTATCGTATCCTTGGGGAAACGAGTTGGTAATTAGTGTGCATTTTTCTCAATTGAAATTACCCTTTCGTTGCTTTGGGATATATTATCTTCTATAATGTATTTAAAAATGTATATTTCTCCAATTATATTATTTTCTTACGGATACATTATATAACGTAATGACTATAATGTATTACTGTATCGATTCTCAATATAATACGTTCGCACTTTTCCCACTGGGCAGTGTTGAACAGAACTAAATTTGGAGTATGTGTGCTAGATGGTGAGAGATAATCATCAAAAATGACTGACGAAAAGAGAAAAACATTTTTCATAAATTTGCTTTCGGCAACATTCAGCTTTCAAAATTTAAACGTGTTCAGTAGGAAACGTTTTTGAATCATTTGTATTTATAATTTTTTAAGTTCCCTGCCTATAACATTTTATGGAATTTATTTTTCATTTTATTTGAAATTGATATATGAATTCCATATTAAGAAAGGTTGCCATTATCAATTTCTCAAATGAGACTACCTTGTATAGTTATGCCATGATTCCATAGTTTAAAAACCGGATTGTTTGTCTCCTAGTGTTGGGCAATATAGTTCCTTAAGCGGAGCGCTCTTTCTAGTTCCTTTTCGAAAAAGGAACTATTTCCTTAATATAGTTCCTTCGCTCCATATAGTTCCAATGTGTTGTGGTTCGATGGTTTGATCGTTCTTTTGTTTGGATTTGCAAAAAAGGATCGTGATGCTTCTGAGTGAAGAGGAAAACAAAAAGACAGGTAATATTATTGGTGTTTTCTTAATTTATTTTATAATTGTTTCTTTTTTATTTTATTGTGCAGGCCAGTATGTACAAATAAGGGGTGAAAATGTCGCATAAGACATCGGATGAAATATACACATTGGAACTATATTTGTACGAAGTTTGTGTTATCCCAAATCCGATTGTATTAAACTGGCCGAACGTCATTCTTGAAAAAAATCGGTGGCATGTCCAAAATGTTAATGTTCAGTGCACACATCGATTAACTTCCTCAGACGATGTTGAGAAACGTGATGATGACATGTATATTATTATACCCTCCACCATTAGATGGACTGTATATTAAATTTGCATCTCATTGTGGAGGGTATAACAAGTTTGGCCCGGTCGAACATAACGACTTTTTTACATGTACTGAAAATTCCTTTATAAAACGAATATACCTTTATATGTAGAATGAACATCGGCACTAGCCTTCACATGATATATCTAAAGTCGAAACGATTGAAACAATATTTAAATAAAACTTGAATTAATTTATTTTTTCTGTTTTAATTTAGGTAAATAATAGGCATAAGTAAAAACAATCTTATAACTAGAAAATAAAAAAGGAACAAATCGTCTTCAGAGGTACTGTGAAAATATTATTAAATAAAAATAAACTCTAGGATATATATTCTTCCGTTCTTGCCACCATTCCAACGGGTTATTTTTCCTACTAATATATTCCTCATTGAGGTACTTATCGAACTCTCTAATTCCAGCTGCAGTGTTATTTTCTGGCCTTATTGTCCTATTGACATCATCATCAAATAACTTCCAAAAGTCCGGCTCAGAAACATTTTGTGGATTCATGGCAACTTCTGTTATATTGTTATCTGAATTTGGTAATTTCACACTGCTTATTTTTTCCCTCAAGTTTTTAACGGCTGTTTCATATAGCGCGACGTTTCTGAAAGCTTTCCTTTTGAATCGAGGATCCAAAATGGCGCTTTCAGCGTAAAGAACGTTTTTCTCATACTCGCCAAATCGGGAAGCCATGTCTTGTTTTAAACCGGTGATCATTTGATTTATTTTCTCATTAGTAGAAAATATAGAATCAATTGTTTGGTCTAAGATGTTAGAGAGTATCAATACTTTTGAAAGAGTTATACTCTTTTCCGCAGAAACTTCTACCGTCATTTGATAAAATGGCTTTAGTATGGGGAGCAGTTCTTCAACAGTCGACCATTCTTCGAATGTTAAGTTTAAATCAGGCCGTGACAATGACAATGTTGTTATAACAGCATTTTTTTAAATTATGAATTCGTTCTAACATTTCAAATGTGGAGTTCCATCTTGTATCCACGTCTTGCTTCAATTTTAAAATGGGAAGCTCCATTATTTTTTGAGCATCAGCCAATCTTTTCCATGCGATTGGACTCTTGTGGAAAAATGTAACGACATTTCGTACTTTTGTTAATATTTCATTTATATGTTTAAATGAATTTTTGACCACAAGATTTAAAGAATGTGCGAAACATCCAATCCAACGCCACTTTCCATGTCTGATAGCTGCAACGACATTCGCAGCATTGTCAGTAACGACCGCAGATATTTTATTTGCTATACCGAAATCTTCTACCACATCCTTTATGGCAAGCGAAATGTTTTCCGCAGTATGTTTTTCTTCAAATTCTATACAGGATAACAGATTTGTTCTCAGCTCACTTCCCTGTATAAAGTGTGCTGTTATGGCCAAATAACAACAGTTGGCCCTGGATGTCCACCCATCCGTTGTTATGCACACAGCAGATGCATCCTGGAGTTCCCTTTTTACATTGACCAGAATTTCATTGTATGTGATATCCAATAAATTGTTGGATAATGTTTTCCTGGACGGTAAGGAATAATTAGGGCATTGTGAAATGAGAATAACTAAATTTCTAAATTCGGGCTCCTCTACAATTCGAAAAGCATGGTGACCTTTGGCAATAATTTTTAATACCTGACGGTCTATTTTTTGGACTTTACGGATTGGTGGAGGCCTTTGTATATATTGCGTGATGTTCGGTTGTATATTTTGTGCACTGGTAGACGGTTGCAGGTCCCTGGTACTGAGATGTACAGAGCTGGACGGCGGTTGCGCGGCACTGGTGGAGGGAAGTACTGTCTAAGAGACTTCTACTGGGGCTTGCCTTTCTATATTGAGTGGCATAAAAGGGTGCTTTATATGCCTGCTGAGATTCCCATGAGATCCTGAAGCAATGCTCAGCGAAGTTTTACAATATTTACATATAGCCTTTTGTGAGCCATCTTCATCGAAGTGCAACCAGATGGCACTGGTCTTGGCTTTTCTTGACATTATTTCTGTAACATTTGTATAAAATACATTATTTTATAGTTATATCAAACTTATCTTTTGTGACGGCATATAACATACACATTTGTGGAAAACAAAATTAATTTTATAACAAAGTTTTTGTTGTAATTACCAATTTTTTCAACCTAAATTTAGTTTATGTATATATATATTTCTTGATTTAATTAAATATATTTCTTGTTTGTTTTCTATCGGTTTCTCAATTCACGACAGTTGGCTTTTTGAATGTTTGAACAAAAATAACGAAGGGAATACAAGTTCAGTAGGAACTATATTTCTACATAGTGGCATCTCTTCCCTTCTATAAAACTGAATGACGAATTTACGTCAACATCACATTTTTTATCAGTATGGCAGCATCAGCAAAAAATGAACTAGAATGATATGAGATAATTCAAAGAACTAGGCGACCAAAAGGAACAACATACACAAAAGGAACTAGATTATGGAAAGAGTCGGATATAGTTCCAATAGTTCCTTTCTCGGAATAGTTCCTTTGAACTAGTTCGTTCCGGAGCGACACAACTCTATTGTCTCCATTTGATTCTATCAGGCGTATCACAAAAATTAATTTAGTATTAAGCTTCTTCAAAAAACGATTTTTTTTTTCGAAATTACGCCAAATTTGTTTTTTTAAGTGGAATTGTTACTTATTTTTAGTATTGTATATTTTTGTTTAAACGTTTCACCATCCCGAGTGCATTTTTTTCATTATATTGTATTTAGGTTCATATGTTTCCAAATTTTATTTACTACCCGATGCAATAAATATTTGTTTAATTAATTTGTATTAAAGTAGATTAGTCGGCATGCCGCATTTTAGTTAAACAAATATTATTTTTTCAATCGATTTTTCTGCTATTTTTTGAACAAATTATTATGATCAGTGCACAGTAAAAAGTTTTGGATTAATTTTTAAACTTAGCGGAGTTAAATGCTTTTAAACTTAGCGGAGTTAAGTGTTGGAAAATTTTACATTATTAGGATTTCTGATCCAGAAAGTGAGAATTTCACTCCGAAAGGAATACTACTTTCAAGTGAGTAATGCCTACAAGCGTTTACCAATGGAATACTTTGCTAATTAATATTTTTTAATGTTAGTTGTAAACAAGCTGAATCTTAATGTAGAAGGCAGAGAATTTGTGTTGAAAGATCGCGACGGTGCCGACATTGATTTTGAGGAGCTGGCAGGAATAATATCGCAGTACAGTTCATGTAGTTGTTTTTTTGTAGAGTTTTGCTTTGAAGAAACCACTTCAACAGTCAGCAGCATACATTTTAAGAAGGTAAGTTGAAATCTATTTGATACCTTTCCTTTTTATACCCTTCACCAAACTGTGGTACAGGGTATTATGTCTTTGTGCATATGTTTGTAAGAGGCAAAAGGAAACGAGATAAACACATGGTTCCTTTTGAGAATATGCATAGAATCACTTTCTGAGTCGATTTATGCATGTCCCTTTGTCCGTCCGTCTGTTGATATTAAATTGTAAACAAAGTACAGGTCGCATTTATAATCCGATTTTGATGAAATTTTTCACAAGTCACTTATTAGGCCTAAGGACGAACCCTATTGAAATTGAAGAAAATCGGTTCAGATTTAGATATAACTCCCATATATAGTTTTGTCTGATTTAATGTAAATGGTGCACCAAAGTCCCTATATATCATTCGATTTGCATGAAATTTGGCGTAATATGCTGAATTGAGCCTAGAGTGATGTCTGTCAAGTGTCGTGAAAATCGGTTCAGATTTATATATGGGAGCTAATATAGATTTGCCTCATTTTACTCGATTTCATACAAATGGTACACCAAAGAATCCAAGTTTGCCCGTTTGGCATGCAATTTGATTCAGAATAGTATATGTATGATTTCAGAATGGTGTATGTATGAGGATTTTTCAATTGGTTCAAATAACTATCTAGATAGCACATTAAATTTCGCTCGATTTCATCTCAATGGTCCTCTAACGATTCTATGTCTATTGTAGATATTAACATCTCGTGTCTGTACATAAGGGTATCATAAAGGTATGATGAATGGTATCATATAGTCGGTCCCGTCCGACTTTTGAACATAGTTTAAGGGGATAGAATTTTGAAGACCATATGAATATAAGAAATTGTTTTACTTAATTTATGTTATTATACAATAAATGATATATATATATATATATATATATTAAAAAACTAACCATTAAATTTGTTTTATTTATTGAATTTTATAGAAATTGTGTTAGTTTTACACCTGCCTATATTTAAAACAACACCCTTTTAGCATACAATTCATTTGGTTGGGTATTGAAATAACACCAATTCGAGAATATAAAGCATTCTTATTAAGAATAAAAATAACACTTAGTTCGGTGTATAACTCATTCCACAGGGCATTAAATTAATTCCTAGTTAGGTATTCAATATAAATATTTTGGTTTTATTTTAACACCAAAATGGTTTAAGCCGTAATACATATTGGTGTTATTTTAATGCTCTAAAAATAACAAACAACTCTCTCTCATTCTCTCTCTTTCAATCTATTTAAAAGTATTCCATAATGGAATAGATTTAATACTTTTTTGGATTTGTTATAATACACGCCGGCTCGGCATTAAAATTAAACTAAATTTTTTACTGTGTGTTGTATTGAAAAAGTTATATAAAATAATTTTGTTTATTAAAATATTACAATTATAAAACATGGTGCCGACATTGGGAACCTGTAATCCAATTCTCGGCATTCCTACATTACGAATTTCAGAGGTTAAAAACATTTAAGATTAAACAATGTGTTCCATTATCTAAAACCACTTGAAACTGACTTTTTATAAACGTATCATTATTTTTAACATTTTTTTCCAATTTTGTGCCAAAATGATCGAAAAGGTGCTTATTACTCACCCATATGCCGACTATAGGAAAACCTTAAACATTTTTGTTCCTAAGGACGGCATCGATAAACATATCATAATTACAAATATTTTTTAATGATTTTCAATTCTATAGTATTCTCCTCTATGTTCTTTACAATTACAAAAATATTCTTGTAAAGATATATAATTTTAATATAATTACAAGTCTTTTGAAATTGACATGCCCATTAATTTTTTTTTAAGAAATATAAATTATCGCTAGTGTTGACGAACCTCATTGACCAAATGTCAAATTTTGACTGACTAAATGTACTTAGTTCGATTAAATGTTATGCAGAGATAGGTTGCCGTGTTATTGAAGATTATTAAAGGTATTTTTCATATTTAGTTATAGATTTTTTTAGTTATTTGAAGTTATATAAAACATATGCCGACTATTAGTACATGCCGGAATTAGGTGCGTTTACCCTATTCCTATTAATCAAAACGTGGACCGATATATCCCATTTTCCCAGCCAAATTGGGTGTAATTTAATACTAGTTGTATTACAATGTGAACATTGAGAAGTCTTCTTACCAAAAATGATAAATATTATCTGAAATTTCGCTGAAATTTGGTACATTGGATTCTTTTTGGTTACCAAATATCTCCACTACAAAATTTCTGTCGGCTCCATATAACGACACCCCCACTTTACGGTATTTTGGGGGGTTTACTCGAGTGTTTAAACCGAATTCGCTGAAATTTGGTACAACCGTAAAGTACCTCAGTTTTCGGTATTTTAGGGAGCGAATTCGCTGTAATTTGGTATTTTGTAGTCGCATATGGTAACAAATCTTCCTACCAAAAATTATTAATATTCCCCCCCCCCATTTAGGGGTAGTTCTCATATAAACCCCTTTTTATATTAAAGTAGTTATCTGATTAGTTCCGTGTGTAGGAGTTGTCCCCATATGGGCGTACTCAACCATAGTATAGGGAAAAAGTCAGTTTTACTCTACAAATTATGAATTTCTAAGACGATTTACCATGGGTTGTTGTTGTTGTTTTCGATAAAAATTGCTGAAATTTGTATTTGGTGTACATAATGGTTTGCATAAACCGTTCTGTAGAATTATCGGTATAATTTCACTTTTTGGTATGTTCCCTATATTTTCATTTCAAGTATATATCAGTATACCAAATTCGGTATCCAAAATTCGGCCCGGCCGAACTTAACACTTTTCGTATGGGGAACTAAGTAATTACTTCATAATTAAAGGTCGAACAACGAATGAGAGAGGGAACAACGCTTGTCTGTACATGACATGTAATTTGGTATTTTGGATTTTTTGTCTAGTTTTACGAGTAACCCCATATAACGGAAATCCCCGAAATTTTCGGTATTTTCAGGAATTTGGGCATGTTGTTCAACCGAATTGGATGTATTTTGGAATCTCGTTGAATGCCAAATATCCTTGCCAATCCCTTCCCCCATAAAACTAGTATTGAGATTGGAAAAATGTAATTAAAAGTTCAGTATTTCTTGTGCGGCGTTGTCTGAAACAGAAACATTGGACCTAAACCAATATTTCGATGAGGCCTATTATTGCCGCAACTAAGTGTATATACCCTCATCAGACATTAGGCTAAGGGTATATTTATATATTTATTTTCGGGTTGCGTATATTTATTTTATATTTGACAGAAGTAGCCCGGGAATATAGTTGTCGTTTTTTGTTATTCACCTCTAGTTGTCCTACCATTCGTGCCATGTTTTGCTAAGTCCATCAATCAAATGAACTGTACACATTCGATGAGCCACAGGAAAACTCAATTGTGGGAAAATCAAAAACAAAAAAAGGAGAATAGTTTAACGTGATTTCGTGATACTTCAGAGGCTGGCAATTTTCACAGGAAAATCACGTTTTGGCCACAACAGTGGAATGTGATTGGCTGATTTTCAAAATTACACAAATTGGTAAATGATTTGATTCGCATTTGTGTGGAATTGTTGTTTTTCGAACGATTGGCAATATAAAGGCGTACAGGCTAAATTTTATAGTTCAACAGTATGTAAATGTATACATTACCAAGGTCCATTTTATCAAAAGGTAATTTCGAAAATTCACTTGGATTATGCATTTCATTGGTTTCTACCATTGTACAATTATGAAATTGGTAGATGCATGGTACAATTATTCAAGGTAGGATTGTTATGCCAAGTCGTATACAAAATGTGTGACTGTGTGTGCAATGTTTTGATCAATACAAAAATATATATTCTAAAACAGTGATGCTCATATTACTTGTATTGGTATTTTTATGTTACTCTCCCCGACTATGTTACTCTCCCCGGCAGATCTAAATTGAGAGAGAATACGTGTGATTTGTTTTCACGAAAACTTAAAGGGCTGAGCAACACTGTTCTAAAATCCATTTGTTTTAAGATTCATTTTACATCATTGCACTATAGGTAATTTGGACAGTTGTTTGGGCAAAAATTCATTTTTTCAATATTGGAAAATAAAATCTTTTTTGATGTCATTAAAAAGAAAACATGTCCAATTTTATGAATCTGTAAGATTTTTTGCGTAAAAGTGTCTTAAAAGCGGTGAAAATCGTTGCCAAACTCTAAACTTTGAAAATAAAATTAAAGAAATAAAAAAATTTTAAAAATCAAGCGTATTTTAAAACGTTTAAAACCGCTAAATTCAAAGTATAAACATAAAAATTAAACATGGAGAGTATTAACAGTGGTGTGTGCTGTTTATTTAATATATAATATTTGTTAATACGTTTGTGTAGCGATTCAAAATTTACATAGTTGGCTATAATAAAAGAAATGTGTCTATTTTTTACACATAAGTCATTTTAGATAGACTTTTACTAAAATGTTTAAATTTGTCTGATCCTTTGACAAAAGAAATATATTAATGAAAGCCTTCTATATTGATTCCAATAGGTCTCAAATTGCGATTTTTTGCGTTTTTCAAGATATATCAGAATATAAACCATCAAAAGTTTACTGTTTTACTTTTTTCAGGATTGATTAAAAATAAAAAAAGTGGGATATGAAAAAATTTTGTTCAGTATATCCAGTGTTTACTATAATCGTGTTCGACTGTAGTAAGCATGGTTTTATCTCAATTTTTCATATTAATGTCCTTAAGGAGTATAAATGGGTACTGTATTAATCGTTATTAATGTATTCTGCAAAAACATACGACATTGTAATAATTATTTCTTTAAAAATCTAATCGCGGGGTCGAAATTTTTTTAACTTACTACCTCAATCGTTTTCAATAGTGTGTTGTGTATAAGACAACTAATGAAAATATCTGAGAAAGAATTAGCTTTGTTCGTTATATGTGTAGTTGCTTATCACCGTTGTTCGTTATATCCGATTTTTACTGTGCAAATCTGCGTTTTCTCTTTCTTGTACATATGCATCATTTAAAAAATCAAAAAATCGTTTAAAACTGCTGTTATTAATTTTTGCCTCAAAACAGGGCAATTTACCTACAGCGCATTGGTAAAAAGAAATCATATCTCCAACTCGATTTTGAAAATAAACCCTGACATGAATAAAATGAACATCTGAGATTATAGCCCACAATGTAGAGATGTATTTTTCCTTGTATAATTGTACCATGGATGGATGGGTTACATGCGTGGTACAATAATGCAAGGTAGGGCAGCTTGTGGTGAATAACAAAAAAACATCTTCGTAGGTGGTGGCTTCTTCTGCCAAATATAAAATAAGTATTCGTAACAAGTGGCTGTATTTATATAGCATTTTTTCAATAAATAACTAAAAACGCGAAAAATTAATGAAAGATAATGATTTCTTTCCAAAATCCAGTAGGGGTTACCATGAAATGTTTGTTTCATCCATAAGAAAGTAATTACTTCCAGAAGGACGCGTTAATAACATCATTTTAATTTCAATTCAATTTGAATGTATTTCAATTTATTTTGAATTTATTTGACATGGGGATGTCATTGGGGAAGTCAATTGTCCCCTGCCTGTGTTACCAGTAGAGTTTGGGAATTCCCGACTATTTTCATTCCCGGGAAATCGGGAATTCAAATTTTTCATTCCCGGGACTTTTCACAACTTTTATGAGTAAAAATATGAAGAGGTACGAATGTTATATGTTTTAATTAAACAATTAGATTTATAATAAATGGACGTTATACGTGATTTAAAAATAAAAATATTAAGAATTCATTTTTAAATAAGAGTATTTTAGTATGTTTTTGCAACTCATTGTATTAAGAACTATCTGTACACATTAACTTACATATGAACAATTTTTAAATTGTGCATTCAACAGGTTGCTTGATATACTGCTTATTTTGATGTAATTGAAAATATTTTCTCACATTCCACAGAAGTTGGTTTTATGGGCTTTTACTCATTTGTTTTATATAATGCTAATTTCTTTTTAAAAACTTTTGTTTTTGATCTTATAGGAGTTGACTTTGAACCAATATAATTTAATTTCAGACCAGATTCCACTTCATTGAAAACCTAAATATCTTCTGCATACACCTTGGCGACGTTTTGGCATATCCATAAAAACTTTAGTTGCGATATGAATATAATGTCTTATTGTAATAGCTGTGAAATTGAATGATCGATCGAAGCTTTTTGATCTTACAATGTTTTCAATGATTCCAGGAAACCAACCCTTCTATAGAACATTCAGAATAACTGTTTTGTGATGTTCGCCTATATATCACAGTTGCTACAATTTAGGTTTCAAATAAACTTCCACCAGTTTTTCTTCAATCATTTTTTTTTTTTTAATTTCGAACCTAACTGTTATATAAATCAGTTTTAAAATTAATATCTTCCACTTATACACACGTTAAAATATCGTCCCCTTGGAGTTGTTGTATTATCGACAACAAATAATACGACGGATGGGTCAACGGATCCATTCTGCGTATGCTTTTAGCATTGAAATTTTTAATTCTGTATTTATGTATATGTTATTATAAATATTATTTCCCGTTTTCCCGGGAAATCCTGGGAATATTGACGTCAAAAAATTCCCGTCCCTGGTATTCCCGACCCCAAACCCTAGTTACCAGTAACCAGCTATCTCCATTGAATACTTCTGGACAGCCATTCGGAATGTAGGAGATTTCTAAAAGATGTATATTTACAGAAAATCTGTAAAATAATATAATTCCATAGGAGACTTAGATTCGTATTTACGCACAATCATCATTACTAGTAAAGCGAGTTGGACATCATTTCCTTCTATATATGGCTGTTATTCAAAGCAATTGACAATTGAAACCCACTGGGTTAACGAAATCCGGTTAAATGTAAACGTACTATTATACCCAAAAGTTGCACATTTGTTGATTGAAAAAATCATATAATTCTATAGTAATGCAAAAAGTAATGAATCGACAAACAAAACCGAAAAAAATAAATGTCATTTTCTTCAGACTTTTTATAATTTTCTTAATTGTGAAAGCAAACGTTTAATAAAAATGTGTGTGTTCTACAAAAATATAAGCAATATATATTCACGATAAACAAGATTACAAGATATTCACGATAAGCAAATTTCAAGAATCGACCAAATACATATGATGAATTTAGGGTAAGTTTTGTATTGCAACACCAAAAATACGTATCATAATAACACACAAACATAATTGTCTTACAGACTTTCGAAAGATGTCAATTCAGAAGCATTCAGCAGATTGAGCAAACAATTAAAGATGAATAGGTAAATATTCTCCAAATATATTGGGTAGAAAAGCTTCTACATAAGAGTCCCATATCTTTAGTTATAATTGGTACCTTTTTATTTCAGATGATTCAATATTTCGCGGACAGATGTAAAATGCGGTTGGGAACATAAACATTGTACAACATAAATTTGGAAATAAATAAAAAAAATCATTTTTCGTATAAGTTTAATATTTTCAAACTTCCAAACTGTTATAATAGCTACTTTGCTATATATTTGTAACCAGGAATAATACTTAAAATAGTATCTACCCAAATGACTGGTTACTGGTAAGGCAGGCAGGGGACAATTGACTTCCCCAATGACATACCCATGTTAAATTCACCATTCTAGAGAATGATGTGGCAACTAGTGGTAATTACAGGTAATTAGTTAACTAGTTCATAACCACTTACTCGAACTAATGGGTAATGTTAATACAATAACAATTTTCTATGTGGTTGTTGTACAGTCCCTGTAGGAAGTGTCTACAGTAAATCAGTATTGACTTACTATTGACATTGTCACCAATGCTGTTGACTGACTATACCCAAAACAATGCATTTTACTATTGACATTTAACATGTGCTTGTCATTGGACTAGTGACATGGTTAGTAGTAAGTCAGTAGTTTGTAGATATAGACACAGCGTCACATATGTAGACACGGTCAGTAGTAAGTCAATAGTTTGTAGATATAGACAAAAGGTCACATGTGTCACTTAAAAATTGACTGCGGTAAAGTTGACTATATATAAACATTTTTGGAGCTCAGTAAGATTTTGAACATTACAAGCACTGCAAGACATATATAAATATTAATGAAGGTTTTAAAATATAGATGACAGTCAGTTAAAATAGATGATTGTCCTCCAACATTGACGTTTGAGATCGAGTGGATTTCGAAGTCTAAACGCGCTCTAAGTTAGTACATATATAAAATACTAATAATAAAAGTCCACTATTACTGAATTATTTTTTATTACTACAACAGTTTAATAACAATTCATTATTTTTATCATTAGGACAATATAGAATAAAAAAAGATAGAAGATATGATAGAATTTGTTTATTGTGTATGAGAATTAACAAAATGAAATAATTTCTTTTATTTAGACACATATTGATTTCACATTTAAGGAATTGTGGAATAGCATAAGCATTTATAACATTTGATCTGGAAAAACAGTTTTCCTCTTGAATTGCTCTTTATTTTCAAGGGCGCTAATGCTTTCCGATACAACTCAGCATCATAATTTTTATCATCAATGTAATCTTGTGATAGACACCCATCTTCATGATGCATAAAAAATCTTCAAATTCGCATTTCCAAATATTCCTGGAGAATCGACAAAAAAATAAATCATTGTAGAAATATACTTCCCTTTAGGTTAGGGGTTAGTTACTGCATTGTGATGTAAAATTCCATCATAGGTACTTATCAAGTTAAACTCAAACTTTGACAGATACATGCAGGAACATGTATTAGAAACCTTTCTTTTACTCATTTTAATATTTTTATCACATAAAAATAAAATTAAAAAATCAAAATAAAGTGGAACGCTATAATTTTTATTGTTCCGACCAGTGGAACACAACGATTTTTAATATACCGCAGTCGGTATACTACGATTTTTAGTGTGCCAAGTTGTGGAACACTCCGGAACAGTAACGCTAAAAATATTTTTAGTGTTTGTACCGGTACAGTACGTTATTTCGAACAGAGATATGTATGTATTAGAATTTGAGATCGATCCAAGGTAAGTTCGGATTATATTTACTTCTGTTGAGGTAACAGCGAGTGTTGCTGTACAACAAACGATACAATACACAATGTAAATTAGAACTTTATACCGGGTTAAACTATGGCGCATTTACATGCGCACTATATATGATGTGGATTAACGAAATCATGAAAATAAAGTTGAGATATCCGATGATATATGTTGTTTTTTAAATTCCTTTAATAATATGAATTCAACTATATAATGAAGAATGCATAATGGCGATAATTTATATTAGTCAGAAAAGTTATTATACGTATAAAATATGTTGAGTATACCAATAACTTTGATACTTAAAGTTAATATTTTTCTAAAAGTGAGTTAATCTATGTACACCGAGCGACTTATTTAATGATAACAGTTGCAACTTTTTGTATGGTGTATGGTGTTTTCGTGCGTTGTTTAAAATTAACTCTTTATGACCCAATGTTGCCCACTACCAACAAAATGTTTTGCAGCTTATATTTAGAAATATATATTTTTTGCATTACACATGTTAAGATCTGATTATAAAGGACACATATCTAAAGAAAAATCTAAAAAAAAACAAATTTTTGGTGAAGTTATGTGCTTTTTAATATATAGTTGAGTGCAAAAACGTGTACAGTACCAACTTGTGTATACAGTCCAAATGAAATGATGATGAAACCCTTTTCTGGTTTCTAATTAGGTTCCTACAAACAATATTTAAAACCCCCATATAATGGTACCCCACAAATTTTGATATTTTAAATTGTATGCCAAGTCATCGTGGTAATAACATACATACACATACAAACATAGTACCTCAAAATTTTAAATTCGACAATGCTTCGACCACTTCGTTACATTAGGCTAAATGGACCGTTTATATTTTACAGAATCGCCTTGAGAATAGAATAGAATAGAATATTATTATTGTATTCACATTAAGTCAACGTACCTGGTGCTGTTGTACCTTGGATGTACGTATTTAAATGGTTGTGTACAGTCACCAAACCAGAAAGTACTGTTACTTTTCTATAAAGGAATATACACCTGGAATATGACCCACAAAAACCACATACAGTCAAACAGTCACTGCACTCTTACCCGTTTTATTCGGTGTTTATTGCTAGATACCACACCATTGAGTGCATTGTGGAGGACTTTTTTCAGTTGGAGTCTTGGACAACTATCTAACATGCTTAGCTTTCGGCAAGACAAAAACTCTCTCTGCTTTATAATCGCCGTATGGACGTTAGGAAGTCTCAAAGTAACCAAACCACTTTACGAAGTACTGAGAAAGACATGAAGGTTTCAGATAGAAGTGAAGAGGCAGTGCCGGTATAGGATTCTTGTGAAAACCTGTTACTTCAACGCGGATATTGAACCAGAAAATTACGATAACTACAACATTGATCATTTCCCAGCTAGCTATGAAAATACACTTCCGCCAATAAAAATGAAAGAAAAATAGAAATTAGATCCGAATTCTATAACGAAGAAAATGGTTATGCATTAAAAATAAATCATTTTTCCGACAACATTTGGTCACAAAACTTAATAAATTTTCAATTTTTTCCGATGGCCGGAGATAGGCCCATAGTTACTTTTAACATATATTTCTTTTAAGTTAATATGCAATTATTTCGAAAATATTTTTTTTTTCATTTGATGCCATGGTAATTGTCCAACAAATATTCAACTTTTGTTCTATTGAGACGACCGAGAGTGCCGTTGCCTGCTACTCACCGTTAATTTTTTATAGTCCAGAATTTCTTTGACCAACATTTGCTATAGCAATAGCCATGCATTCCAATAAATAGTTATGTAAGTCTGGTTTTATACATGCAACTTTTTTATACAAGCAACTCTGCTGAGTTCAAGGTAGATATATAAGGTAGCCGCATCGGCGAATTTGGAATTTGGAACATGATATGTCAAAATAGTTAACAAGGCGAATTATAATTGAGTCGCCGTAACATATCAAATTTGAAGAGAATTTCATTCAACCAATCAGAATTCAGCATTTTGAAATATTAAAATTATTTGCAAGGTATATTAAGAAGGTAACCGTATCAAACCAGCTGATGGTAACATTATATGCCATAACAATTTGTTGTCGTTTGAAAATAAAAAAAGGATAAAAGGCATAACGGTAGGCTATGGAGATGATATTTCTTTAAGAAGACCATGGAATCAAAAACAAGACTTTGGGATCAAAAATAAGATTTGGTTCGATAGGACCTTTTTGTCTTCTTAATATTGTTTTCAAAAACTTCATGTGAGGGCATGACAAAACTACGTAAAGAATAGCTTAAATCTTGTTATCTCTCACTACATCCGATGTCACCAACATTATCACATTTAAGGCGCACTTTTAATGTATCTTTCTACTCAAAAATCAGACACTAACACAAATTAATTTAAAAAATGTCAATTCTTAAAAGCGGTGAAAATCGTTGCCAAACTCTAAACTTTGAAAATAAAATTAAGGAAATAAAAAAAAATTAAAAAATCAAGGCGTATTTTAATACGTTTAAAACTATTAAATTCAAAGCATAAACATAAAAATTAAACATGGAGAGTATTAAGGGTGGTGTGTGCTGTTTATTTAATATATAATATTTGTTAATACGTTTGTGTAGTGATTCAAAAATTTACATAGTTGACTATAATAAAAGAAATGTGTATATTTTTTACACATAAGTCATTTTGGATAGACTTTTACTAAAATGTTTAAATTTGTCTGATCTTTTGACAACTGAAATATATTAATGAAAGCCTTCTAAATTGATTTCAAAAGGTCTCAAGTTGCGATTTTTTGCGTTTTTCAAGATATATCACAACGTCCCCAATTGCCAATAACAACAATATGGGCAAAAATACGTCAAATTAAAATAGGAAATTAGGTTATTTTGCATGCATTTGTCAAGATGGGCCAAATGTTATAGGAAAACGAATACACACGAATTTTGTTTACAAAATAAATAACGTGACTCTTAAACCACAAATAGGTTATCGAAGGAATGATTATGAGAAAAAAATTGAAATAGTGGAGAACCGGAAATAGCGGGCTTGAGTTCCCCTTAGAATATAAACCATCAAAAGTTTACTGTTTTACTTTTTTCAGGATTGATTAAAAATAAAAAAGTGACATATGAAAAAATTTTGTTCAGTATATCCAGTGTTTACTATAATCGTGTTCGACTGTAGTAAGCATGGTTTTATCTCACTTTTACATATTAATGTCCTTAAGGAGTATAAATGGGTACAGTATTAATCGTTATTAATGCATTCTGCTAATACATACGACATTGTAATAATTATTCCTTTAAAAATCTAATCGCGGGGTCGAAATTTTTTTAACTTACTATCCTAATCGTTTTCAACCGTTTGTTGTGTATAAGACAACTAATGAAAATATCTGAGAAAGGCATACAAAACGTGTTCTGGTTTCCACTATGAATATAAAATTAGATTTCAACGATAAATAAAATCAGGAAAAATTAACTGCCACATGATTCACAAATATTCTGGATGTAGAATTTTGTTCCAAAACATTGTATTGGAGAAACTATCTATCTTTGGGAATAGGATATATTCTTATATGAGCCTAAAAGATTTATTGAATATCAAAAGACCCAAAGATTTTATAAGACCAACACTACATACAGAATAACAAAAGGTCTACTTTCAGAAGACTATAGGTGACCAACATTTCTTCTTGGGCCAAAAGGCATTTGAATAAAATTCCGATGGGACATCTTACAGAAACCCAATAATTCTTATATACAATCAAAAGATCTGTTTATCGACTTCAATATCATATGTATTTTTCCAAATATCCAAAAGATTCTTTTTTCAAAGGAAAACAGATAATTTTATAGGCGGCTTGTCAGTCTTGTTTCCATCCGTAGTCTTCTTTACCACCAAATGTTCTTCATTTAGAAATCTCAATGTCTCCTCTCAATTCGTTTATTCTTCTTAGTTGTTTGTTCTTTATTTCTAAATGTTTCCAATTTCTATTCGGAAATATATTTATTTTCACGGCAAATTTAGAAACAAAACATTGTTGTGACATTTAACGTTACCACCACCTGGTTTGATACGGTTACCTTCTTAATACACCTTGGCTGAGTTCATAGAAGTGAGAGGTATATAAAGTGACAAGGGAAAAGAAATTCAAAAGAGAATCGTACAGAGCAGTTGCATGTATAAACCCAGACTAAGGGACAGCCAGACGGGATTTCATTTGACAATAAAAGTTGTCGGAATTTAGTATGTACTGGTTCACATTTCATAGAATCTTGCTAAACTATTATTTGTTCATATTCACCGTTCATCATAACCAACAGTCAGCCACGCACACAGCGAGACCTGAGTTAACTTTAATTAGGGTCCGAATTGCAGGTGATGACAATGGTCGACAGGATATTATATTTTTATAGAATTACACGTCCGTCCGACAAAAACCGTGATATAGCAAACATTTGAAATGTGTGAAAAAGAGATATAATTTTTAAAAAATAACAACAACCATGAAGGGAACAATATCAATCTAAAGGCATGATAATACGTGAGGTCACGTTATAAGAGCAGTCGGTACATGCATGCATCCATCCATCCAACTGGCAAAGAAATCGAGATCAAATAACATTTCCTCGTACATGCCGTGGTAATACTCAATAATGTTCATGCGAATTTACATACACTGCCACATACAAGTGTGTGGTGGGAAATATTCACTGCTGTGGATGATGGTCGACTGCTCCTATTAACAGTTGAAGTAAAGTTGTCTAGATGCTAGCGATGCTGTCAGTGTTCTTGTCTGTGTCTTGATATTAAGTGAATGAAGATTGTGCTCTTTGGGAGGATGTGGCATATTTGAACTACTCCTTGCCCTGCTTCCCATACTAACCGCTCCGTCAACAATTGTGGTTTACCACATCTCCTCACTTCCAGCTAAGCAACATTTTTCATTACCGTGCCAAAGCGACACACATGTGTGGCCAACATTTGCTGTATTCTGATGGCCCGCATTCGAACAGACATTCAGTGGTGATTACTTCTTTTGTTTTAATAATTTCGTTAACAATTGCGCTATAGTTTGCACGTAGTTAGACGTCATTCACCTCGAACTTTTAACATGCAAATCTCAATTTCGGACTTAGCTTGTGTGTCCATTACCAGGCGGCGACTCTTCGCTGCAGGAGAAGGCTGCTGTCAATTTATTTGATTGCTGAAAAAATTTCATGCCAATACAAACAATTACTTTGAAAACAATCATCACCAGAGCCATTATTTGGGTAATTTGCCATTCCAATTGGTGTGCAGGAAAAACATTGGGTCCAACCTCAATGTTCATGTATTACACATAACAACGTGAATGTATTAATTCGCCTAGGTCGAAGCATAAAATAAAACACTGCAATAGTTTGTGAAGAGAAAAGAAGGTGGGAAACAGTCGCAAGCAGACATACCCCTAAGATAGTTTTTGTGCGCTCTAAGAAGAACGAAGTTACTTTGAATCAAGTAAAATAAATTGTTAAGTTATAAGCGTTATTCACTGTACATGTTGGAAAACTGAACAATTGCATTGATCTTTTCACGAACCTGCAAGAACATTGAACTAATCGAAATAGTTTTCGATTTTTTCTGTATACATTTGAAAAGCTTTACCATTTTTGAATACGACAAAACACGAAATTTATATAAAACATACATTTAGATTTATAAATACAGCCGAAATCGTTTATAACGACATTTCGGCTATAACGACGAAATCCAAACGTTCCAGTTCTGCTATTTAGAGTACTTTGTTGTTGTTTTTGATTTGATCTCAAAACTAAGAGGAAAACATTGCTGAAAAGTGAAGTGCAATATTTCCCAAGTCCAATTCAAAACCCAGCTATAATTTTTCTTCTACCGTCATAAGCTTTAAGATTTTAGCGGTTTCGATTGGTTCATATCATAATCGGAAGTGTTAAAAACAGTTCCAAGTAAAGAAAAGACAATATATATTTTTATATGTTTATTTTTGTTTAAAATGTTGGTTTTTTTTTTTTATTTTTCGATCTTCTTTTTATGCAATAATTTAAATAAGATATTTTTCACAGTTTTCTTTTAAATATATTTAAATTAAGGAAAATACAAAACTAAATATTTCACAGGTGTTGTTGAAGAATTAGTTTTCTGAAGGATAGGAGATTTTGTGTGGTAAGGATATACAAGCAAAATTTGTTTTATTTCGTTTGTTTAGATTTAAATAAAAATGGTTAAAGACAAAATATAAATAAAATATTTTAGAAAGTTATGGACATAGTGGGCAACAAAACAAGTAGAAGCCATAAAAACACAGGTTACTTCATTGCTTGTAGATAAAAACAAAACAAAACATTTTCGTTTTCAGTTTGATTTTTGATTTTCAAAAGAGAAGGATACAAGGAGCAGATAAAAAATAAATAATATAAAATAGCTCTAAAAGGTAACGTCTATATCTAAAAATATTCACTGTAATATTTTGAAAGTTGTTATCGTAGTGGTTGAATATTTAGATGTTTATGTAATTTGTATATGCGATATTTTCAAATCAGATTAGTTTTATATCGTTAGATAAGTTCTTGGTTTATATGTTCTAGGTTGCTTCGTTAGTTTTCTTTGTTCTGATGAAGTCGGATCTAATAGATTTAGTTATTAAATTTATAATATTATATTATTAAAATTATGTTTTTGTTTTTCATATAAATGAGATCATTTGAAAGTCCAATTCAAATGTGAAAATTTGAGAATTTTCATTATTTTGTTAAAAAAAAACTTATATTATTTTGTAAGAACTAATTACAAAATGTTTCACAAGTTTTGTGCCTCCCGTCTTGGAGCCAAAATAGAATCTTATTTGTGCCAATGCTGTCTCGGCACAAACATTTGTGGTGTTTATTTTTAGCAAAGCAACTTCACGCCTGATGTTTGTGGTTTGGCGGTGTAGGGGATGATGTCGTGGTTAACACCACTTTCAATGACAACGAAGTGTTTGTGCATCTTTGTCGCTGGATGTCGATCTGGGAGTTTTCATTTGTCTCATTCTCTTCAACAGACTTTTTTTCTTCCGTTTTCGCGGCCGTGTTCGCCGATCTGTCCTCCTGTAAATCGGCTTGCACGGTTTGTGGCATATTACATACTTGGGCTGATTTGCAATGAGTATTTTCTAATGGAGCGAGCGTCTTGACGCTTCCGATGGAATGCGACGACAACGACGAGGAAGAAATGGATGATGATGATGTCGTTGTGGCTGCTGACGGTGACGGTAATGATGCTGATAGGGACATTGACGATGTTGAGTAGATTTTGTTTTTGCGTAAATTGTAGTTTTCTGGAAATAACAACAGAAATACAAAAAGAAAATATGAAAAACTTTGATTAAAGAAGAGTGAATGTAGTCTAGAATGCGCACACATGCATATTTCCATAAAACCATAGATAAGCAAAGTCAACAATGCCTCTCTCTCTATATATATACATATATCGTTAGCTAAAATACAAAAAGGCGTAACTAACAAAAAATTGAAAATTGACTTTTTGAATGAATATTGTGAATGTCAATAAACTACATGTGTTGACAAAGTTTTACACGTCTGCGGTCAAAAAAGGAGCTTCTATTAACAAAAAACAAAAAGACGTAACTACTAGTGGGTTTATTTGATAAATGTAAAAAGGCGTAACTAACAAAAAATTCAAATTTGTACTTAATTGTTATGACTGCCATTAAACTAAATAACGAAATTTGTTAAAAAAAAATTATAGTCTATTATTCGTCATATGCAATATCACCCTACTTTTTCATTTCACATGACATGTTTATAGTTTTCATTCAAAACAGTTTTTTGCTTCTCCTACACAATTATGCTTTTGTTAGTTACGCCTTTTTGCATTTTAGCTGACGATATATAATGATAAACAAAAAGTAACATTATTATTTCATTTTTTTATATTTTCTCTGACAATATCAAAAATCTAGAGCGATCAATGCAATTGCTGGAGCAAACAAAATGCACCGCAAATGAAATAGCTTAGGTCAATGACACACCATATCATACCTAGAGTAACCTTGAAAACACAATAATAACAGATAAAATATTTTGATAGGAAACACACTAATATGAGTGGTGAAACAAGCGGACCTTTCTTGTATGGGTCCGTTCAAGTATTACGTAAGCAGATTTATTGCAATTATTTATGTCTGGGGTTTTTTCTTGGGATTGGACCAATTCATTAGAAATTAATAGAATTATAGATCGTGAAATATTAAAAGACGCGATAATGCCTAATGTTGAGGAAGAGATGCCTCATAGAACACACGATAAGTTCTCCCATGGGCTATTTAATTGCCCGATATTAGCCCCATCCAGAACTTATTGCAGATCATTAACTCAAAAATTAAACATATTTATTTCTAGCCGGAAAAAATATGACCTGAAATAATTAATAATTATTTATTCTCTCCAATCTTAAAAGATGTACGAGTGTCCTCCAGAATAAAGGATGTACAATGAAATATTGATTTTAATAGTTTTTTCTGTACTTTATATGCCTTGACCGATTACATTTTCGACTTAAAATGTTTTCTGCATTTTAAGCATTTAGTTTTTAATTCGGAATTCTTCTATTTTAATTTTTAATAATAATGATATAAATAAGTAATATGAAAAATAAAAACAAATTGTTTAACATTATTTTCATAAAAAAATTATCATTAGAAAAAATGTTTTGAGGGGTGTTAGGTTTCGACGGTACCGAAAATTCTAAAACATTCTCTGCTCATAATTATAATTGTATTTTCGTGCCATGCTACGATTTTAATCATGGCATAATTATGCATTCATATGTTTCCAACTTTTTCATAAATTGGCTTCCTCCTCCTTCGAAATGTACGCAATTATTTTTTTTAATCAATTATATTTATTAATATTTTTAAGTTTCCTGCCTATAAAACCTATAAATATAAATTACAAAATTCTTAGTTAAATCTTGAGAACAATGTAGAGCTTTAGAAAAAATATTTTTTTAATTTGTTGAAAATTTGTTAATCGCCATGCGTAAAACTTTATGGAATTTATTTCTCATTTTATCTGAAATTGATGAATTCCAATGGGACTACCATGATTTTAATATAATATAAAATACTCATAAAAATAATGCATCTTCAAAATTCAGATTATAGAGGCAAAGAATTCGGACTATAGAATATATCTCATGAGACCGGTGAAATTGGTTCATATAAACGATTCAAATAAAGACATAACCGGACCTTTGGATACAGTGTAAATAACCGATATGTCGTTATTAATGACTTGAAATATTTTACCACTCTTCGAGTACGGGACATGGCACAGTATACATGTGAAATGAATGATATGAAATTAAAAATTTTGTAGCAAGATGTCAATATCTTAACTCTAGTTTAGAAAAAACGATCAGATTTTTCTGAAATTTTTTCCAGAGGTAAGTATTTTTACCCTAATTATGGGGATATTTTTTTTCTTGGGGGACGTACCCGGTTACCCGGTTATTTGACCCGGAAGTTCGGGTACGGGTACCCGGTTATATCCGGTTCTACGGATCCGGTTGATATAATATGGGTATCATTATATATAAAAATACCTTTCCATTGAGTGGTAATATGATGGGGTTATCTCAAACCATTTTGGACATATAGTCAAAATACTGGGTTTTGGTCCCCGATTGTTTTGAAAAACTCCCTAAAAGTCGAACTTGGGTCCATTATAGTCCCTCTCCATCCCAGACTCAAATGATAGTCCACGATGATAGTCCCTTTCGAAAATGGTGCGATATGTGGCTGTATCTGTTGTGGATCAAAAGATATGGGCCTTAGAACCCTACAAAAACAAGGAAATTCTGTCGCGCAGCCAGTATTGGTATCTGTCCATAGGAGAAAGTCTTAAATCCCCGGCCGAAGGCCGGCTACACAAAAAATTATTCTATTTAGAAGGAGTTTCTGTCGCGTAGCCGGTGTTGGCATCTGTCAATTAGAGAAAGTCCTAAATCCCCGGCCGAAGGCCGGCTACAGAAAAAAAATATATTCTATTTAGAAGGAGTTTCTGTCGCGTAGCCGGTGTTGGCATCTGTCCATAGGAGAAAGTCTTAAATCCGCGGCCGAAGGCCGGTCACCCAAAAAACACCATGCTATTGAAAAGGAGATTCTGTCATGTAGAAAGATTTTGATCCACAACAGATACAGCCACATATCGTACCATTTTGGAAAGGGCAAATCGTGGACTATCATTTGAGTCTGGGATGGAGAGGGACTATAATGGACACAAGTTCGACTTTTAGGGAGTTTTTCAAAAAAATCGGGGACCAAAACCCAGTTTTTTGACTATATCTCACCCTATATACCCATATTATATTAACCGGGTCCGTAGAACCGGATATAACCGGGTACCCGTACCCGAACTTCCGGGTCAAATAACCGGGTAACCAGTTACGCCCCCTAAGAAAAAAAGATATCCCCATAATTAGGGTAAAAAGACCTACCTCTGGAAAATTTTTCAGAAGAATCTGATCGTTTTTACTAAACTAGAGTTGTTCCCAGACCTTTTCAATTTCACATTTTAAGTGAAATTGAAGAAGTGAATTAATATCAAAATCAACAAACAAATCACATATGTTAGTTCCCGTTCGTATTTTTTGTCCTGATGGATAACCGAATAAAAAACGTAACGTCACTCTCTTCTCCCGTAATGTAAACAATGAACCAAAACTTCCCATCACAAAAAGCAACATTTTTATTATGTATTCCACATTAAGTGGGAGCAAACAAAACAGTAATCCATAAACGCAGCATGATCATGTTTGCTTCTCCACACACAAAATATTTATAGATCCAAAGTTTTGGCCCCACAAGAGAACACCCATCTCACTGACAATGCGAATAGAAAAAGCACAACAACAATTTATAAAAACACGACACACACACACGAGAATATTGATAAATCAGTGCGGCTGTGGTGGTGACGTATATGTACATACAGTCATACCGATTTATAAGATACAGTTCGTTTGTGCATTTTGTTTAAAAAATAAAACAATAAACGAAGAGAGTGAGACTACAGAGATGTGAAGACGATAGAAAATAGAGAGACGAGTACAAAACAAAGTGTTAGAGAATGGGCATACTGCCTGCAATAAAAACATACCCCACAAATAAAAATGATTGCCAAGAACCAGCCGATTGTAATCGATGGCTCAAGCTCTCTGATATGTACTTTTTTGGGTGGCTGTGGGGATTTATTAAAAACGAGACTTCAACTCATTCACTAATGATCTGCGTTGGTTGTCGTCTGTGTCAGCCTACTTGCAATGAAATATATAAATAATATTACTTTCATTGACAATAACATTAAGAGAGTGCTCAAAGTGCCCAAAGAATAGAGCGATTCGTTCAATCTCCTTCGTGGGTATCATTTCTAAATATTGTCGAATGTCAGTGTTGCGTTAAACAACACACAAACTATAAGTCTCCTCCTCCTCCTGTCGATTTTGTATAGCCGAGAAAAACAAGTTTTCCATACAGAAGAGAATTATATTATTCGCTCTCTGCCACCAAGAAGAGTGTGGGTGCGGCTGCAATATGTATGAGTGCATGAAAAATTTGTTTGCCTTCGTTGCGAACGTACGTACAGTTCCCCTCGAAGAAAACATCAACGGCAAGACACCAGATATGACAGTAGCGAACAACTGCATATTTATAGAGCGACCGATGGGTCTGCGAAAAGTAAACAAAAAACTCTGCATCGCAATAATGACGTCACGTAAGCTAATGTATGAAATTGTTTTAGTTTTTGCTGTCTATAATTGCGCAATCTCGGAACGCGTCTAGAATCGGTAGCAAAAGGACACACCGATGCCTTAAACTGTGCATTTCAGGTATATACAATATTTGAATCATATTAACTGGTTAAACATTATTAATTTTCAGTAACAGACCACAATGACTGACACGTATTTATATCGACTAAAAATGATCGTTCCTTAAGGTTAATTCCCACCTATTAATTATAAGAATTATTTATTGACATCTAGTAATTGTAGATTATTCATTATTTATTCACCTTAAAAGTTAAATACACGTATTTCAATGCATGTTACCCAAATACACATTAAAAATATAAAGATGAAAAATGTCAACATTGACAACGCGTATTTGGGATTTGTGAACATTTAATTCCAGTCATTGAGATTTCTGTTCTTCTATGAATATAAAAATGTTTCGGTTAATTAAGAAAATGTTTTCATTCATTTTCGCCGTTTTCAATTGACACACAAGTAAATAAGGTCCTTGCGTATTTGGGTAATACGGACGTTCAACGAACCCCATAAAGGTGAGGAGGTAAGTATTTTAGTACGCAACGCATTGAATTTAGGTACGGGTCTTAAATATTTTTTTCATATAAACAGCATTATACAATAGCAAATTCTATTTTTTCATATGTTATTATGGAAAAATTGCAGGCAATAATTTTCCATCTTCATTAAAAGACATTTTAAATCATTTAATAATCCACATTAAAAACCTTCGTTTGATGATAGATATATGACAAATAAGGGGGTAATGAACCTACATACTTTAAAATACATACACTGAATCTCACTGATCTAAGGACTTTGAAATAAAAAATATTAAAAAAAAAACTCCCAAAGAATCGATTGCTGATCATACCGTCAATTGTGTGCGGATTTTTTTACAGCTATAATGGGTTATTCAAAATTATATTGACATTTAATTTTTTTGAGATAAAAATTTCTAACATATATTTTTTAACATTGAACAACGTCACGCACACGTTACACTCGTAGCGCACCGTTACACACACATGCAATAAAAAATTAAATTCAAAACAGAATGTTTTAAAAATGCTAATTCCTATACCCCACACAACTATGTTGTCAGGGTATTATAGCTTTGTCTTGGGGCCATTTAGTAAATGATTATGCAGGACGAAATTTTTGCCTGTAAATCCGGTTCTAAATCAACTTATTGAGGAAGAATGTAACATGTGCGTGACGGATACAAAATTTTTCGGTGGAGATAGAAGACAAACTTTGTTTTATCTCAAGATCCACACGTAACAGCATTATCAAAAAAAAAAATCTCATATTAGAGTCTGTAGAGAAACATAAGTTAATTTTGTCACGCACGCGTTACTTATTTTTGACTGATATGAGTACCCGAGATCATTCGAATTTCAATTCATAACTTGATACGGAGTTTGATCTAAAATCACTTCAGGCAAAATAAAGCTGTTCCAGATTTGTCTCAAAAATAGTGTGAGTTACTACATCGATGGTTCTTTATGGATCGCATTGAAATAGGTATATATCGATGTTTAACGATGGATGCGCTGTCCCGTTTCGGTGAAATTCAGCAAAAATACTTTCATATTCCCAAAATTAAAACTTTTCCATCGAACTAAAAACAAATCATTTTTCAAAATATCTGGTTTTGATTTTGCTGCGATTTACAGACATGGAGTCAGGACATTTTTTTGCAATATATATGTACCAAAACTCATTGAATTAGTACGACGACAAAAAAGTCGATTTTTTTGAAAAACGGTTATTAAAAAATGGCACTATTGCCTATAAAGTGATTCACAGTCAAAAGTACCCTCTTGATTTTTTGTAATAAAAGTCATAAGTCCATGTTAATCACTGAATAAATTTTATTCTTTTCTTTATATGAGAACAATAAACTCTTAACTTAAAATTAATGCAATGAAATAATCAATATTTATGTGAATTCAATATAAAAAATAATGATTGTTAATGATTGGAAGCAATTGCAACCTCAAAATGAAAATTATCTAAGATAAAAGTTGTTTTTTCCTTTGAGATTTTTCTAGTTCAGCATGGTGAAGAACGAATTGCTACAAATAGAAGTATTACTGGCGATGACAATCCTCACAAAAGTTAATGTTTACGCTACCGCTGGTAACCTTTACAAAAAATATCAGCTGTAATGACAGAGCATCAAAGAAAAGGAGAAGCTGCTTAAATATTGTCAAAAATGACATATTCTTACTTAAGAAAATCATTTTCTTCTTTTGAAATCGCGTAATGTTTTCTGTGTTAAGTGGTATATTCTTGAAATGAGGCCGATCAAAAAAATAGCAGCTTTATACGAAACGTGAACATTGATAACGAGATCAACGTAATACTGTTGTAGCAGCCCTATTGCTTTTACACAATGGACTGAGGTGACAGACGTTGGCCGACTAAAAACTCGGGTCGTTTCGAATCGTAGACGCCTCTGTCGTGGAAACGAATATTGATTGTGGGATACGCTGCTATTATTTTGACCGCAACTGTATATACATATAATGTATAGGTTCGTTCGTTTACTTTCTGAGTAATATTTACTCAGTAAGAATTTGCAGAGAGTAAATACGAATTTTTCCTTTTCAAGAGAGAAAACTGCAAAAAGTAAACGAACAACATCCAGTAAAAAGATTGTTTCGACACAGCTGATTAAAACAACAAACAAATTGGCGCAAACTAAAAAACAGGATTTTTATTAGAAAAATGGATAACAAGCGGAAAATTTATGTTGTTTGTTCCCCACAAACATTTAAAAGGGTTGTGACCGGTAAGTTTTAACTATTTATTTTGAAATATATTGATGTTGATTGATTGATGTTTACATATTCGAATTCACAAAACAATCAATTTTCTTGAGAACAATTTTTTGTTTGTTTACATAACTGTTTTTACAATCACATTTATAGTCTGCCGATGCTCCTGTCAAATCTATACTGGATTAGTTAAAGGAATATTATATAAATTCCCCAACTAAATGTTTTGGCGCAAAAATTGTATAGACATCATGACAAAAAGTTAAAAACAGTATACAACATAAATAGCCATAGTGAAATGCATTCATCGTTGGATTTCGATTAGAGGGGAGGGGTTGGAGTTGGCTGGGGACCTACTCGTCTACGTATGTTGTTGGTAACAGCAAACAAAAATGCGAGAAGAGACGATTATTTGGCAATTTGCCAAAAATATCATTTGGCGACATTATAAAATGGCGGGAAATTGTATGAGGTATTTTTTATCTAAAATGGGTAAAACAAATGAAGAACAAATTCCCAACCTCCTTACAGTCTGCTATACACAACTCCTCTTTACATTTTCAGATTCTCTGGAATATTTCAACGAGAATTCAATACATGAGTTCCCATTCTTTTAATAATAACAACAAGCGGTAATAAACAAAATGTCAACAAAAGGTAATCAAAACAAAAATCGACAACAATCGACAAAGTCAAAGAAGCAACAACAAATCCTGCTTGATCGTCACTCTCATATTCACGACAAAAAAGCAACAACAACTAACAACGTTTGAAGAGATACTCGGCGGATTGCCTGCACGATTGTTGTTTTTTTAATAAGAATTGTGTGGTGATGATTTAGGCGCGAAAACACTACTTTACATTTTGTATTTCCTTGCGCCACATTTTCGTCACAAAACCCCCAAAACGCAGATAAATAAAAAAAAAAACATAATAACGAACAAATACCAACCAATAAACTGAGAGAACAGCCAAAATATATCGCACGATGATGATTGGACTTGTTTTGTTCTTGTCGGGCGTCTTTTCTTTGCTTCAAATTTATTTGTTGATGATTTTTGTTTTTTTGGCGCGTGTTGTTCAAATGAACAAATGTTTCACACACACACACACACGGCTAGGTACATACATTGCCGAGAAAGAACCCAAAGGCAAGCAAAATTGCGTGTAGTTAAGTTTTGGCGCCTTTTTCTACCACATTAAGGATGAACTAAAAAATACAAAATAAACTGGGTACAGTCCGCCCTCATCCCATTTGTGGGACGGGGACACATGTTATTCAAACATATTAAAATATGGTTAAGGCATTGGGGGACACATTTGATTTTAACACTACCGTTAATTACATAACATCTATGATCTATGTGATTCAATCGAATTGTCTACTAACAAGCCAATGCACAAATTGCTCCCGTTGTCTTATCTTTTGTGTTTTGCTGGTCAAATCATATTTATCTCCACAAATTGAGAGGTAAAAGTAAATTGCATCGACAGCACGACAAAACAACAGATGAAAACGCAGCATGCAAGACCAACAAGTGATTTTGAAAAAGTAAAACTAATTTTAACACAGCTGATAATTTGTCCCTGACTGTTATAGTAGTCGTTTTTCCAACCTTATGTAATACCAATGGTTACTCATTGTGACATGGTAGCTGCAACTAATCAAGAAAAGCGATGATGTTCGGAATAAATACACTGGACTAGATAGAGTTGGAATGAAACATTGGGTTGTAATAAAAAATAGGTCGAAAGACTGGTCAATGTGAAATATAAAATAAATAAAAACGTCTAACATCCTCAACTATTCCGAACGCAAGCAAATGTCTGAAGTTAATGAGTATACATAAAAATCCAATACTTTCAATGTGTAAGAAGCATCACTATGAAGAGGGATGGATGGGTGGATATGAGTTTCATGTCGCTGTTCACAATCTAAAGTATTTTTATAAAACAACTTGCATGAATTTAAGCACTACAGTAATTTAATTTAATAAAAAAGCGATAATTTCATGTAATACGTCTCATGGAACTACTTTAGTATGGATTGGGACTATGTAATGTTAAAACAAACCATATGTGTAACTGCATCAATACCACCCGATCGGGCATATGGATATTGGGAGATAAACACAACGTAAATAATACTTCCGATGGAAAGGCATTGATTAACATTTTTACAAAAACTACTACAAGGGTGTATACCCTCCTGCAAGGGTCGTTGGATGTCATTATTAATGGTCATTCAAAAACACATGCGCGCTCCAACTGCATTTCATCATTAACGGATATTACAAACTCGTACATGAAGTCACAACCATTCTTGGTGCTACCACACCCTGCTAGGGCAGGGGTGAATGACGAAAAAATGAGCCATATGTGATCTTATTGGAACGTAATCCGAGATTTATGTTTAGGAACAGATGGATAAGACTTCGGGTTTGTAAACAAGGGTTGATGTTATGTGCTTCACATTCAAAAGGGGGTAGGTAATATTACCAGCTGAATAAACACAGTGGTTGGAATTGGCTGAACCGTTGTATAACCTGATAGCGACATGAAAATCAGGTGAATACTAACAGAGTATAGCATGGTTTGCTATTGGTCTGTTTCCGTACTGCAAGAAAAATTAGTAATTAGTAGTACATAGTAAAAAAATGTACATTGTTCCAGCCCATGTAAATATCAATCAAATTGTCAATGTTTGTATCATATGAGTATTACCTGTTAACAACTGTTGTCTGGCATAGGGCTTTTGGCGTTCCGCGCATGTTGACGTTTGCACTATTTTAAGGGCTCCAGAAATGCCGTTCTGCGTCTCTGGTATGCTTTTCATAATGGGCGACTTGACGTGGTTGCAGTTCGCCAAAGCAGCTCTTTTTAAATTGCACTCTCCCTCCTTTACGCGTTGCTCATGCTCCTTCACCTCATTGTCAATCAGTGTGGGCAGCGATTGCGTTGGCCGTTGACTGGGGGCAGAATCCGTAACAATGCCACTAACGTTTGTGGGCATAGCCTGTGATCGCAGGGCATTAATATCGATATTGTAACGTTGCATCACATACGAATGGTAGCGTTTTGTCTCCTGCTGGAACATGTTGTTGACTTCGCCAGGTTGCGGTGAACCAAAGAGATTACGACTGACACCCCGAACTCTTTCCAAAGGCGGACGTCTCGGAGGGGTTTGCAAACTGGCCACAGAAGCTGCAGTTGCCGCCGAAGACGTGGTGTGCGGCAAACCCATAACCTGCACCCTACACGCAAACAACTCCACACTACTAGCTGTCATTGTTGGAACTCTCCACTGGGTACAAAGCAAAACGAATTAAACGACCAAGTTGCGAATTTCACTTTTGTGTGCAAACCACTTCTCTGTTTTCTATGTTTGTGCATCAACACAATTTCTATTTCATTACTCTCTTCATTAATTATTTATGAGTTGCATTTCTGACAAATCACTTTTAGCGTTTCTTTCATTTCACAAATGCATAGTTAAATAAACTCTCCACTGTTTTAGTTTTTCATTTGCCGATTTTTTTATTTTTTGTTGTCTTGTTCGGAATGAAGTCACACTATTACAGATATTCGATTTTCTCTTGAAGCGTACAGTGCCATCCATGCAATTTTCAAGTTTGATTTTTTGTTATTTCTTCTTTGTTATTCTCTGCGTATTCTTCACCAATCACAGTCTTCGTATTTTCGTTATTTTTTTCTTCTAGTTTTTTATGCATACAACTAATTGCAGAAATTTATTTAATCTGCTTTACACGGTTGTTCTACTTTTGGGAAGTTTAATTGTAAAAGTTGTTTTAGAAAAGTTTTCCAAAGCATTCAACGAAATTTTCTTTGTAAAAGCAAACTGTTTTTTGTTGGCAGAAACGCGCGCGCACCCAACGTCCGAACACTCCGAAGGGAAAATTGAGAATGACAACACACCCGAAAACAATACAATGAACAACGTCCATTAACGATGCAAAACGAGAGTGGTTATGCTGGGAAATTGTGCAAAGCAGTACTAAAGTTACACAATTTGGTACCAAATGAATTGGGAAACAAAACCGCTGGCCATAAGCAAAATGACGGCAAAAGAAAAATAAAAACAAAGCATAAATATGTACATATACGAGAATATTAATCAAAGCGAATTCTAATATTTTACAAGAAGATATTTACGATGATATAGAATTTGTATAATCATTGGCGATTACGATTGTTTTTGGTGAAATGGGGCTTGACTCGGACAAATGTTGTCATGGAATGCTCATCCCTGATCTATTTCTTACATCGGTGCTCTCTCTCTCTCTCGCTGTATTCTGTGCTTCAGAGAGTGATTATTTTTCATTCCATTTTAATTTCGTGTTCGTATTCTTGTGTATACTTGAAACATATTATTGCCCAGCAAAGCAAAATGGAACGCATTGTAAACCAACCCCGTATCACGACTCTAAAAAGAAAAGTTTGACACGTTTGGAGGCAACTGCCTTGTCCAAATTAAATGAAATTTTAATTTATACCGTTTTTGAACGGCATGATTCTTTCCTTAAATTTTTGTCCTGTAATAGGACTATTGCTTTTAAACAATGGGCTGAGGTGACCGACGTTGGCCGAGTATGACTCGGGTCGTTTCGGATCGTAGACCCCTATGTCGTGGAAACGATTGCAATATTATTGTTGTTGTAGCAGCCTTATTCTCTTTACACAATGGGCTGAGGAGACAGACGTTGGCCGAGTATAACTCGGGTCGTTTCGGTTCGTTTTGTTATTGAATTTTTGAATAGCAAATTTTATGATTTCTTAAAATTTTTTTAAGAAACTGGCCCCGCTGCACTATGTCGCGAGTTCATATAAACAGCGGCCAAAAATAGAAGGAGTGATCGTAAGTTAATGAAATTTGGTACATGTGCTTATTATTGGCCTAAAGAGCAACTGACAAAAATTTGGATAGGTCGGACCAAGATTTGGTATACCTCCCATATAATGGGTCTTGAGAATGTCACCCTTTTTGGCCTATAAAATCTTTAATATTCAACCAAATTCAATGAAAATTGGCAATTTACATTTACTTATGCCTGTAGACCGGACCAAGATTTGATATACCTCCCAAACAAAGGGTCTTGAAAAATCCGGATTTTGGACCTATAAATTGTTTATATTCATCCAAATTCCATGAAAATTTTCATGTCTTCGTCCAATTTACATCAAATTTGGGCGACGACAGCAATACGTGTTGTAATTTAGTTGTTGGCCCATATTTCAGGTACCTACCATACCAAAAGTCCCTACAAATTTAACTTTCTGTACTATAAAATCGTTATATGCAGCTAAATTAAGTATAGTAGTTTTATTTTTGTTATTTTTATTATAATATAAAAAATAAACTAATAAATTACTTTTTTATCATTCACAACATTTTCAAAACACACATCAGATATATATATATATATATATTTTATTTTTTTCTTCCCAAATGTACGATTTAGTATCATCCACATTATAATCTCGGGCCTTTACTTTATGGCTGTTTAAGGATATTACAAGGTCGGATTGTAATATAAAATATTACAAAAGTTCGGGCAGCTACTAATTATTTGTTGGCATGACTTGTTAGCATCTTGTAAAAGTCGCTCAAAAGGTATTGTACTGCACTTTGCGTATCCCATGCCATGAACTAATATTTTTCTGTATGAACCTTCCACAAAGGTAATTCATGTGCAACCTCTAAATTAAGATTATAAGATTATGTCTCAAATGATCTGATAAAACAATTCTCCCATATCTCCGCTTCGAATAACGTTTTTACCACTTAATTGCACATTTTATGTAAAATATTGTATTATTACTATGTTCTGAATCCATTTTCTCCTTCCTATTTGACCCTCAATAACTTATTTAATTGTACATATAACATATTTGACCATTCGCTTCTAACCATTTCGTGAATATGCCATATTTTTTCATAAGGTGGTCACCAAAAAAGTTAAATAACTCTTAGGACCGCAGGACTCCGCAACTAATTTTTTTTTATTCCTTAAATAACACACTTTTCACCACTCAAATAAAAAAAATAGAGCTAACCTTTTTTAAACTTTTTTTCTGCTCTGCTAATTTCAAAATTTGTTTTACAAATTTGATGAACTAAGTACTACAAGTGTGGACGACTGTATACACCATATGCTATCTATATACATACAAACTAAAGCGAATCCTAGTTTTTACATCCACAGCAACCAAAATAAACACTTTTATAATAACCGTTAATTTGAATATTCAAATATTTGAGCATCAGAAAAACACACCCATTTTTCGAAAATATGGTAAAAAATCAGTTTATAAATAATTATCAGATTTGAACCTTTGTAGAGACAAAACTACTCGACATATCGATATAAAATTTCATATTTATTCTAATTTGAGTGTTTTCTATCAATCCTCATGAAAAAAATTGTCCTCCGTGGTACTTGGTTTTGACCATTTTTGGCCGCGGTCATGACACTGTGCGCTGTAGTTTGTAAATGTATTTATTTTTACAAGATCGCAATGAAATTCTCAAATTCGAATTCCATTGTTGTCTTTTTTTAGAACGATCGTTCCTCGTCCGAGTTGCTCGAGTGTATAATAGGTGTGTCTGGTTACTTTTCCAGTAACATTTACTCAGTAAGTTCTAGTTCAGAGAGTAAGCCGTTTTTGCTCTCTTTTGCGATAATACTGAGAAAAGTAAACAGACAACATTTAGTAAGATTCAAAAAAACATTTTATTTGCACCAAAATAAACAAACAAACAAAGGACGAACACAATTATTTGTATTGCATTTAATATTAAAAATAAAATGAACAATAAAAGAAAAATTGATTTTGTATGTTCCCCGGGAACATTTAAGTTTCCTGCATCAATACATTACCCTCTTTCTGGAACTTGCCTTAAAATATAAAGAATTAGTTTTTTATTTAATGAAACTTTGCATTATTTAAGAATTTTCTTCCATTTTTCTGTAATTTTTATACAAATTAATTTCAAATAGAACGTTGGAAATTATAAAAAATGTTTTGAATATTTTTTTTGTGTTTGGTCATAAAACAGCTGATCCAAAAATGACTGAGTTTGCAAAATCTTACTGCATAAAATTCTTTCAGTAAACTCCAGTATGTTTGCTGTTGTTGAACTGTCAAACTTGCTCTCTCACTTGACTCTCTTTTACTGGATTTTTGGGTAAACAGACAACATTTAGTAACATTTGGTAACAATTGTTACCAAATATCGAGTAAACAGACACAACTAATATATTACGACTACTCGTAAACGTAGGCCATAGCAACTTATTAATTAAATTTTTTCATATTGTGGCTTGTTATGTCAAATTCATATACAAAATGTGTGACTGTGAATGAGATGTTTTGAAAAATATATGTATTCTAAAATCCATTTGTTTTAAGGTGAATTTTACAACATTGGTAAGAATGTTTGATTTGTGAATGCATCAATATGTAAATCATAATCCCAACTCGGTTTTGAAAAGAAACCCAGACATTCCACTAATTTTTCGCGTTTTTGGTAGAATGCTACAAATAGTTCAAATAACCAGAACGAAAACACATTTTTAAAACACAGCTAAGATTATGATGTTCCACTCAGGACCCTTAAAGTCTGTTGAATTTAACAACATTTTCCAAATAATGGCATATTTTCAACAAATTAAAACTTTATATTTTCTAAAACTGTGCATTGTTCTCAAGATGTTATTCTTATATGTTTTAGAGGTACGAAACTTCAAAATATTAATAAATATATACAATTTAGCAATATTTGCCACGGAGCTGCAGACAAAAGATGATTTGCGTACATTGGAAACATATGACTCATGAGAAATTTTACAAAAACAGACTGTTAATAATTTGCAAATTTTTGTTATTGTTTTGGTGATTAAAGAAAAGTCCTTATTTTTGATGGCGGGCATAATAACTCCTCACTGGAACATCGGAAACCTCAAATTCCTACGGTGTTAGAAAGAGTACATGTCTGGCTCTCGTATGAACTAGGATTATTGACTTCGGTCAAATATTAACAAAATGGCGGACTTTTGAACATTTTCTTGGGAAATTCTCCTTTTTTTGACCACAAACTAAGTTAAAAAATAAGACAGATCTTCACCGATTGACAGGTTAAGTTCGAAGATGGGCATTATCGGTCCACGTTTAGGCATAGCTCCCACATAAGGTTACCCCAATTTTCGGTGTTTTGGGGTTTTTGAACGTGTTTTTCAACTAAATTCGCTGAAATTTGGTACATTGTGTTCTTATTGGCTACCAAATTTCCCCACTAAATTTTCGGTATTTTTGGCTTCTTGTGCGCGGTTTTCAACCAAATTCGCTGTACTCTTGTAGTCGTATATGGTAATAAACCTCCCTACCAAAAATGATTTATATTCGCCCTCTTTTTGGGGTAGCCCCCTATAACTCCCTTTTTACACCCTCCACCATAGTACGCAGGGTACATCAATTTTGTCATTCCGTTTGTAACTCATCGAAATATTCATTTCCGACCCAATATAGTATATATTCTTGATTAGGTAAAATTCTGAGACGATCTAGCCATGTCCGTATATATATATATATATATATAATTCGTTAATTGTTTCGGGTAGCCCCCATATAAATGCACCCTCAATTTTGGGGTTCTTGGTTTTCAACCGAATTCGCTGAAATTTGGTCCGATGGGTTCTTATTGGGCACAAAAAAACTAAAAACTATAAATATAGGTCCATTGTTTCGGGTAGCCCCCATAGTGCGTTTTTTTAACCGAATTCGATGAACTTTCTGCAAATTATAAATATCGGTCCACTTTTTCTTGTAGCACCCGTATAATGCGGTATACACACTAGCATTTTTGAATGACACTCTTGCCCAAATTTTGCTTGTTTGATAGTGTGGCCTGACATGTTTGTCATTCATCAGGCAACCACAAAAATATTTATGATTGTTGGACACAAGGTGTATTTAATAAGGTGTAAGTGACAATCATATGGTTTTAAACTTTTTTCTTTATTGTTTGTAAAGTAAATTGTCAAAAACATTTTAAATATTACATTTCGATTTCAAAAATGGCCCTTAAATTTAGTCTTGTTTAATAATAAAAATTCAAGAAATCTACATTCATGAGGCGTTCGGAAAGGAAACCTAGGCTTAAATCAGTTATAACCCCGTTCGTCGAATGGTTCACATATTTTACGTCCATATATTTAATCTGTCCATAAATTCCTGATACTCATAAAATGGAGGAGATTATGTTAGCCTATTGAAATCGGTCCATTGGTGCTTGTTACAATTCTCGGCGAAGGTTAAATACGCCTATGGAAAGATTTTATACGGTCAACACAATTTCCATGATTTAGTCTTTGGCCGGAGATTTATGTCTCTCAATTTTCTTTAAGAAGGCAACAAAATAGAGAGACACTACTCCATTGAAAAATATATTCTAACAACATCGCAAGGAGCCATGGACTGCATGTGGGAAACTTAAAATTAATCGGGACCAGGTCTTAAACTTTATTTTTCACTGACCTAAAACCGCCAATAACCCTAGAATACACAAATTCATTAATTATTCCTCAAAGAATATTTCTTGACAAAAATAAATTAATAATTGTTTTTGTTTATTTTTGTCAAAAACTGATTGTCAGCATGACAATTTAATTTCTATAACAACAATGTTGTTTTTGTAAAATATTTGTTGTTGTATCTGATGCATACACCTTATTAAATACACCTTGGTTGGACAGTCTGTAATCGATAAAAAAGTTGACAGTCAAAAATGATAGTGTGTACACCGCTTAAGACACCCGAAATTTTCGGTATTTTAGGGTTCTTGAGCAAACTTTCTGTAATTTGGTATTTTTATAACAAATCTTCTTACCAAAAATTATTCATATTCACCCCCTTTTAGGGTAGTTCCCACAAAACCCCCTTCTTATATTAAAATAGCTGATTAGTTCCGTGTGTAGGAGTTGTCCCCATATAGGCGTATTCTACCATATATTAAAATAGCGGATTAGTCCGTGTGTAGGGGTTGTCCCCATATAGGCGTATTCTACCATAGTTTAGGTCATAATCGTTACTCGAAATAGTCAGTTTTACCCTACAAATTATGGAATTCTAAGACGATTATGCCATTGGTTGTATCATTCCGCTTTCTAAGGAAATCTTGATAAAAAAACTCGAACCTGACGATAATGAAATATATCGTCCAGCATTTACGCATCTCCCTCATATAAGAGACACCAAACAAAAATATTGAGTATAGCCCTTATATAATTTTAACCCCAGACATTTTTAAATCGTCACCAAATTTTCTGGACCCTGTAATATTTAAAGTTAAGTCGACAAAGATGAATTTAGAATTATAAAGCCTCAAACTCAACATTCATGCATACACATTGTCACGGAAATTGCACGTGACTTCTATATGTGTTTTCCTTTGCTCAAGGAAAGTTGCGTACATACACATCCGTACTGTGATACTGAAATATTGTTCTTGCAACGTTACTAAATTAACCTATTCCAGATCAATCACAGCATGCTGCATGCAATGAATCGTCAAATTGAATGTCCTTCAAACACATGCTCTCTTTCCGTCTCCAAGTGTTCTATTGTCTTAAAGTCGTGTGTTCGTACACCACGTGCGATACTTTCTATTATGAACATAGAAAAAGGTGTGTATTCATAGTTACAAGTCGCATTATATGTTTTATTAGTTGTTTGTCGAATGATGTTCTCATTAGAAGACGGCAAGAATACTTTCCATCGAATTACTTATCAGCTGTCATATTGGAGCTCTTTGAGCAATGGACAAATCATTCGAATGCTGCCATCATTTATTAGATCTCCGTCAATCGGTATGTGATCCTTAGTTCATGTGACTTGAATTAAGGATCACATACTGATACTGATAATGTGAAGATATGTCGACGTGTTGTACTGAACTGAGTTGTAGTATAGTTACGAGGGCAGTTCGGAAACTTCTTAGTCTGGCACCATGGTACAATTAAAAAAGGCAACAGCAAAATCCAGGTGATTTGATTCCAAAGTAATACTAGTGTCAATATGAATATGACAAATTATGTTTTTAAAAATCACCCAACAGGAAAATTGGGAACGCATACAATTCGAAATTTTTCTTTATTAAATGTCCTCCCGTATTCAATTTACTCAATCTGCCTGCTGGGAAAGTTTGAGAAAGCAAATCTTTCTTCATGGAATAACTCGCAATTCCCAGTAATTTCATTTGTGTTACACATATAAGTGGCAATGGCTCAATTATAGGAAAGATGTTGAAGCGATAGAAATATAAATTTGATAGATTTTGATTCATGTTTTTCAATTTTATTTTCAGGATTCGAAAATATTACATTTTTAAAATTAATATAAAACAGCATATACATTAGAACTTTTTACCGGGTTAAGCTACTTTATGAGGATTTATTTGACATCTAAGCAAAGGAATTGACAATTGAAATCCACTGGGTTAACGAAATCCGGTTACATGCAAACGTACTATAATTTGTTGATAATCTGTTTGTTTGATTACATTTCTTTATCAAATTACGTTGACACTAGTATAAATTACAACAGCCATTCTATTATTAGGTGTGTCTGGTTACTTTTCCAGTAACATTTATTCAGTAAGTTCTATTTCAGAGAGAACGCCGTTTTTACTCTCTTTTGCTATAGTACTGAGAAAAGTAAACATACAACATTTAGTAAGATTTAGCAAATAAACACCTGATTCAAGATAACATTTGATTTGCGCCAAAATAAATAACAAACAAAGGTCGAACACAATAAAAGAAAAATTGATTTGGTATGTTCCCCTGGAACATTTAAGCTTCCCGCATCAATACATTGCCCTCTATCTGAAACTTGCCTAAAATATATAAGGAATTAGTTTCTAATTTAATGAAACTTTGTATTACTTACGAATTTTCTTCCATTTTCAGTAATTTTATACAACATAAATTCAAATTGAACTTTGCAAATTTAAAAAATGTTTTTAATAATTTTGGTTTTGACAGAATGAAAAAATTTATAAAATTTTCAAACTTTTTCAGTATACTTGAAAATGATGAATGAAAAGTAAAAAATTGTCTAGTTTTTATATATGCAGCAGGATGTAAATTTTGTTTTCTAACATAATGCAATATGCATTTCTTTTCCCTTGGTTCTAATTAGGGTACATAACAAGAAACAACATTTGGGTTGCTGAATTTAAACGTGGTCGTACAAGCATTGAGAATGAACGTCCAAAAACAGAAACAGAAAAACAGAAATTGTAGCCAAAGAATAAAAGTGCGTGAAATTGCAAATATCATGGGCATTTCAAATGATCGAGTCCATTTAATTTTGGATGAAGAACTACAGGCGAAAAAGCTTTCTGCAATATGGGTGTGGTTTGTTAACAGTCGATCAAAAACGCATAAGAATGAACATTTCTCAAGCTTGTTTGGATCGTTTTAAGCTAAATAAAAATAATTCAATAAAAATGTATTTTAATGATTAACTATCTGCAAAAGGGTAATACAGTAAATTCAGAGTACTATTGCAACCTTTTGGATCAATTCGTCCTGGCTTTTATCAAGACAACACACCAGCGCACATGAGTGTTTTAACAATGGCTAAAATTAACGAATTAATGTAGGAATTGCTTGACCACCAACCTTATTCTCCTGATTTAGCTCCCAGTGACTTTTACTTGTTCCCAAATATAAAAATATCCTTGCTGGCAAGCGTTTTACCTCAAATGAAGATGCAATTACAGTGGTAAACCACTATTTTGAAGTCCTTGATGAAAACTATTTTAATCAAGGGATAGGATTGTACTAAAACGGCATATACATTAGAACTTTTACCGGGTTAACCTACTTTATGAGGATTTATTTGACATGTATGCAAAGGAGTTGACAATTGAAACCCACTGGGTTAATGAAATCTGGTTAAATGTAAACCTGGCATAAGTGTATTGAAATTTCAGGAAATTTGTACAAAGGATTTACATATGGTATGTTCCCGTGCTGCAAGAATCTACTAGATGTTACTATTTTCTTTGATATCATTAAGGAAATGCGATATCGCAGTAAAAAGCGGCAGATTTTTGCTGTACGGGAACAGATAAATGTTTACACGAATCCAATTGAAGAACCTTAACAACTGACTTTGTAAACCAGTTCTTTTATGACACGGTTTGCATTTCCAAAATATAGTTTCCTTGTTCCTGGTACTTTTGACTGACGATCGTAGCACAATGACATGCAATTTGATTACCAGTACTGAGCGTTATCCAAGGATATCAAATATCGAACAGAATAAAAATATTAAAAAAGCTGTTCACTAAATAAAAAAATCTGAAACTAATATTCGTTTTTGTCCTTCTTTTTTATTTTGTTAAGGTATATTGAATTTCTAAATGTTATCCAAATAGGCATCGTTAACCAAAGTGAGTTGTGAATAAAATGTAATCGATATATAATGGTGCCGTCATGGAATGTGGCCATAACGGACCATCTGGCGATGATATTAATTAACAAACGCAAAAGTTACTGCTAATAAATGACAGATGAAGTTTAGTAGAGCCGGTGTATTTCGGAATAGGAAATGCTAAACATTTTGAAGGCTTGGCTGCATGCGGTGTTCTAATTAGAAACATAATAGAAACCCCAATTGCACTGCTAAGATTTATTACGACAAACAGCCTGAAAGGATTTTTCATCTTTACCATTTGTGACAATTGCACACATACAAACAATGTGTTTAGATTAAAATGTGTCGACATATATACGAAACTGAAGTGTATTGACAATGGCGGGACTTGTTGGTAAAATTGTTATTTATGAATGCCCGCATCTCTGTATTGACTGAGTACACTAACGTTCTTGGTCATTGGTCAGTTTAAAGTGTCCATTAAATAAGTAATCCCAATAGGAGGTGATGCATCGGTGAATCAATTACAAAATGTTTCGTTTTTATATTGGGTTACGCGTCGCGTATTTGGGCAACGTTCACTGCAATACACGAATTTAACTTATGTGGCAAACAAACTGTTATGCATTGTATTGGTAGGATCCCTAAGCCGAATTAAATAATGACGAACCAATCCAGCCGACAGAACATTGTTGATTCATGCACACAAACATTGGCGTCTGCTGCGTGATGTAATGTTTTAAGTTATTCGTGTGATCTTGCACGTTGAGAATTTCGATGGCAGATGTTCACACCCCTCCAAACATCGCCAACTAAATACAATGGCTGGGGCTCAACAAAACTTGTTTGTGGCATTTGTTGAGCCACAGCAACCAGCCGCCGTAGTATACAGCAGTCTAAAACACCAAACCAAAAAGGCAAAGCAGAGTAGCATCCTACAGCAGATTGTGTCATCGTATGCATGTGGCTCCAAATACAAGCATTGAGGGACTGTAAATCAGTTGCGAAAATTTGAGTTCAGTATATCAGTAGCTCCACAGAGGTTTTTTCGTTTTCGTCGCAACAAACTTTCTCGTCAAAATATTGCTGGTATATGGTGTGTGCGTGTGTACAAATTATATAGTTATCGGGCATTGCGAGACTCACTACAATTCTGAATAAGCAGCTTACTCTACCACCAAATGATCTTCGTCTTGTTATAAAACTAAAATTCACTGTCATTATTAGCCCAACTGACGAATATGAAAACGAAATAATAGGGACGCTTTAAGAACTTTTTTGGCGCCAAATGCCCAAAATCTCAAAACTCACAGATAAGGTGCAAAAAAGGAAATCGTATTGGATGAAATCAGCTTTTGAGTAAATTGCTGTTGCTACTGATATTTATGACGCGAAATCATCTGTAATAGTGAAGTGTCTGATAGATAGATTGTAATGCAGTGGAATTTATTTTTTCATATATGTGAGTTTATTTAATAAATGTATGCTAGTACACAAGGCATAATTATGAAAGGTTGTCTCATGCCAATATATGATTTCAAATTTTTCATAATTGTTTTGGCAACATCCCGCTTTCAAAATTGAAATGAGAATATTCCTCTTTGAAATCTACGCACAACACGTGTTCAGTGGCAAAATGTGCATCAAAAATGAAATATAAATATTGGTCCATCAATAAATACATAAAAAACTGTAGAAAACGTACATGTTTAATGTATACATACATAGAACTTTATGGAACTTATTTTTCATATTATTTGATATTGATAGATGGGTTTAAGGCCTATATAAGGTCGGACAGTAAGCACAGGTGAGTATAAAGTTTGTTTTTTTTATTTAAGGCGAAACAGTTAGTTTTCGCCTCGGCAAAAAAAAGAAGTTTTCTCTATGAATTCGCTTACTGGTCGACCTTATATAGGCCTTGGATGGGTTAGAAATTAAAAAGGGTTGTCATTTATTCAATTTATCAAATAAGACTACCATCCATAAGATCATTTTCGTTGACATTTTGTATATAGTAAGGTAATTATATACAAAATGTCAACGCTGGTGTGCAGGCTGCCGAACTACGAAATGCTCCCATAACCTGTAGCGACATGAAATTAGCTAATCCCCCGTGTATACATATTTTTCGTTATTAGCAGTATGTATACATCATTATGTATGGGTAATTAGTTTACTTGTGGCATTAACCGTGTCATCCGTTAGTTTGAGTCCAGTTCTTTTCACTTTTGTTCCAGTAAATTGCAAATTCATTCAACAATTGGCGAGACGTCACATACGAAGGTGATTCATAGCGCTATAACAAATTCTTGGCGTGTTGCATGCAACGTAGGTTGGTGGTATGCCACCTTCTATCATTCGGTGACTTATCTATGCTTGGACAGAAATGAAATCAAAACGTTATGCCGGACTGCGCAGAGCAGCAGAGGGAAGCGCGATAAGTTACGCGGAAATCTAAGTCAGTAGATCACTCAGGTTACCCAGCAATCCGAATCCGCACGAACAAAATACTACAGAAACATTACGCTCTTCTTGCCACGATATAAAATAGAAAATTCTCACAGAGCTGTGCCATGGCTTCGTTGTGGTAGCACAGAGCGAGGATTGTACGTTGACACGACATGTGGTGTAAAAAATTCTGAAATAAAATCACATTTCTTGCTTTGGGAGAAAATAGAGCCAGCAATATCGACAATTTATTTGTACACAGTGTGCCAATTAATAGTTTGTATAATTCTCATTATGGACCACGTTTATATAAGTTATACATGATGTATTCAAGAGTTGCCAAAAATTATATTCGGAATTAAAATAAAAGAATTTAATTTCAAATTGGATAGTTGTTATTACGCAGTGTATATATAATTTGCGAATTGTTATAGCATGTCACATAACATTAATCAATTAATTAATGTACCAAACGAGTAAAATTTCTCAATTTTTCCTCGGACAAAACTAAAGTAACTCTACTGTTCAGGATGCGAGGAATAGTATATCCAAGGGGTCCTATCTTCGGACTTGATTTAGTAAAGTTTGGTTCAAATCGGATAGTCACTTCGCATTACATTATAAAATGATTTTTTTTTTGCACAATTTTGACCATTTTGTGGGGGATGTACCAGAAGTGTTAGGCCTATATTCCCCATCTTCGAGCTTGTACTAATATTACGATGTCCAACGCTTCCTTGAAAGTCCCTCCGAGAGTTATCGTGCGCACCAGCCGGCCAGACAAACGGACGGACATTTGTAAATCGACTTCAAATTGTCTGAAACGGATTTGGTCCAAAGGAACATGGGGTCTAAAACCAATATTTCGATGAGTCAGATTTTCACTATATCAGTAGTCATATAGCCATTACTATTGCAGTACGAAACTATTATTGTCAAAAACCAATAGAATTTTTTCTTAAATACCTGCAGTGCTATTCTGTAACTGCTTAACGACAGAATTGTCGACGATTTTCGATAACTACAAATTTTCATCTGCTTATAATTTTGTTGATTAACGAAAAAATTCGGTAAGTTAACGACCAAAATAAATTAGTGTTAGACCTACCGTTCTGTCCGGGTGATGAACGTCTTGAATCTAATTTCCAAAATGGATTAGTCCCAAGGCAATTTAAGTTGCGACAGTTGTCAATTTAATTGCCTAATGTAAATCAATGGATAAGTTCCGTTCCAGAACCTAAAAGAATCTACTAATTTTACAAGTTCTGCCACTTTTTACTCGAAAACCGTTCCTGAACCCACAAAACTAGTAAAACATTGAACCAAATTTGAGAGAACACAAAACAAAATGGCGTTATCTTTGTAAACATTTTACTCGAAAAAAATTTCCGAGTAAAAATGGTAAACAGGACTGCCAACTTCTTATTGGCTGTTATGTTGATTTTGAAGTATTGCCATCTAATTTTGGCATATTTACTAGCGTTCCCCAACTATTGAAATTAATTAGTGAAATGAAAAATTATGAAAATTAGTGATTTTAAAATGTCTCCCTTTTACTAGATTTACTATTAAAAAAGTCCTGGAACAGACCAATAATTACTTTATAATTTAACACTTCTAGTTTTCAGTCAAAATCGATCATACCCAAAAGCAGTTGAAATTTAGTTCAGTTAAAATAATACATCTGAGCATGGATACAAATAATAAACGCATCAATTGTCGACGTTTCAAATATACATTTGTTGCCAATGAAACAGAAGTTTCCGTAGAAAAATGTAGCAGCTGTATTTTGAGTAGAGTCTGTTCAAAAATATTAAAAACTTGTTTTTCCTCCCAATTTTGAGCTTTGAGCTTAGCAATGAAAAAGATTTGGCGCGTATTGTCAATGACTGGTTTGTTCCATTGTTCGTGTTTCAGTTCAGTGCATGGGGGAGAAGAGAACACGACATTCTAAGACTTTGTGTTGAGGATTTTTTTTTTTAAATTTTTTCTTATTCTTTGCGGCAGGTGCAATTTTGAGCCGAGGTCATATGAAATAACCAATTGAGGTTTTGTCTGCCATTTGGCGGGTTCAATGTTGCGCCATATTCGCATTTTGTTTCGAATGAGATTTTTGGTGTTGCCTTCTAAGCGATATCCTGAAATGTACTTTATGAAACAGGTGATTAATTCGACATTCATATAAATGTATGTTCAAGGACCTGGAAGAATGTAACTACTTGTCCGTCATTTTATCGACAAATAGTACAAGTTAGTAGTTTCTTCAAGTACGTGAACATACCAATACAAGGCTTGAAGCTAATTCCATGCCATGGTATAATGATATAAGGTAACAGCAAGTGCTGTTGCACAACAAACGATACAACAACCACATGGAAATTTGTTGTTGTAAGTTATACTATTGTCAACATCATTTGACAGAAAATTTAAGCAAACAAACAAATTATATTTATTTTGAAAATTAAATATTTTCGAATCCTCAAAATAAAATTTGAAAAACATGAATGAAAACCTATCAAATTTATATTAGGTGTGTCTGGTTACTTTTCCAGTAACATTTACTCAGTAAGTTCTAGTTCAGAGAGTAAGCCGCTTTTACTCTCTTTTGCGATAATACTGAGAAAAGTAAACAGACAACATTTAGTAAGATTCAGCAAATAAACAGGCGATTCAAGAAAACATTCTTATTTGCGCCAAAATAAACAAACAAACAAACAAAGGGCGAATACAACTATTTGTATTGCATTTAATATCAAAAATAAAATGAAATGAACAATTGATTTTGTATGTTTCCCCTGCATCAATACATTGCCCTGTTTCTGGAAGTTGCCTAAAAAATATATATGGTTAGTTTCTAATTTAATGAAATTTTCAATTTTCAAATTGATATCGACACTAGTATTACGTTGAAATCAAATCAGGTGGGATTTGCTGTTACCTTTCATAATTGTACCATGATTCCATGTATCGATACAGTCTTTTTACTCGATGTGATTTCTCTCCATAAAACATTAAAAAATTAAAACACACTTCATTTTATATTTCAATTTTTATTTACTTAATATTTCTTAAGATAGTTAACATAAACAACTTACAATCTAAAACACGTATGATATGTTGCTATAAATGGCCAATATTAAAGGATATTCTTAATAGGAGTTCATCTGATGAAACGGGTCTATTTTAATGGATGTGATAAATATGAGTATGTGTATAGGTGAGTATATATCGCTCTTTTGCTGTAAGACCGGCATAAATCAAAATTAGTGATGTTTGAGTTGATGATGCAGAATTTTTCGCCATTTCAGACTTCATGTTGTGTAAACAATTCGTATCAATATCTTGCATACACTACGATTAAGAAGATGTAGAATTTCCCCTGTTCTATGTAAGATGATAGGCAATTAATTGAATACTATAAACGATTTTTCTGCAAATTCGATTTTTGTTGACTTATGCCGGCCTTGCAGCAAATGAGCGAAATGTAGCGTAACAATGAATTTCTATGGCATAATTATTGAATGAGTGATAAAAGGTAGTTTTATTATGCATTCAAGTCTTATTCGGGGATTCCAGCACCTTATTGATACCAGTTGTTATATCAGTCAATATTCTCAAATGTGGTGGATAGTGATTTAATAACTGTCTTAGTTTTTGTTGCCAACCGCGTGGTTATTATCGATGCAGATGACAATATTTATCCCAACGTTTCAAATTAGTATTTACATAATAACAAAATTTAATGTCATTGCTTCAGCTACAAACATTCTTCGTTTTCTTCCAAAGCAATGGCCACCGATGCTGGCAATTCGACATCTAATAATTTAGCAAATGTTTCGGCATCTTCCTCGTCTAAATTGTCCTTGCCACAACTGCGTTCTTGCATTTCTATGTCCAAGGTACCATGCTGTCTTTGAAATGAGATAAGAAATATGGAAACCGATATTACGATGAAGAGAAATGCCGTTCCCGAACTTAGAATTATTATGGTGGTGGACCTGCTAGAGCCGTCATTTACGGAGACGGGCAAAGCTTTGCCTATACCTGCTGACTCATCAGCTAAATTCCCATTGAATGTCTGACCAGCGTCCTGAGGAGGATACGTTTCGAACATTGTTGCTACCGCATCATCGTCAATCAGTGCTGTGTTAACAGAGCGAGAACCTTTAATGGGTTTAAGATCATTAAAATCGTCGATGTCAGGAGTACCTTCCGTTGTGCTAGCGTAATAGGAATAATTTGTAGATTCCCCTTCTGGCAGATTGCTTGAGGTGACAGAACTAAATTCGGTTGTCGTAAATATATCACTAAGGTCGTCTATATTGAGGTAAGTTGTACTAGGTTTTAGCTCTTTGCCAGACTTCTTATGTTCAAGTGTAACATTTTCAACGTATACACTGGCTTCAGTATGATCACCCTCTTCAGAACCATCTTCCATTTGTGTACTTGCTTCTATTTCACTTTTAATTGATTTCACATCCTCGTTCTCTTCCTCATTGGTTGATTGAATCTCGGCATTATGAACATTGTATGCATTCTCGTGTAGACCAACATCAACAACTCCTTCCTTGTTCTTCTTATATTCCTGTGTAACAGGCAATTCCTCAACAATAACAATCGGATGTGGAACTTCAATAATAACATCAGACTCTTTCTCGGTGACTGTTTCCGATTGCATAGTAGTTTCAGGTACATTCACAAACATATCATTGTCGTCCAATACCTTCTTTATTACGACATGTTCTGTTTCGTCGGGCATTGCTGTAGTTTCTTCCTCAGCAATTATTCCCAAAGATGTCCTTTGAACAGCTTCTTCTACTTCCTTGAGAGTTTCATCCTCATTACTGGCCACAGTAGAAGATAGAGATTCGTCAAGGACTACAGATAGGGCTTCGTCATTTTCATCCAACTTTCCAATGACATGTTCATTCTCCAATAAAGCCATGTCGGAAGAAGTGGTGTCGTTGAATTCTAGAATTTCTCCACTTGTCTCCGGTAATAGTAAATTGGGACCTGCGCCATTTTCTGTTTTACTGGAATATTCCTGCTCACGATTTTCTTTTGTACTATCTTCGTATTCTATCGCATCATCTTCAGCAGTATTTTTATCTTTACCTTCGAGCGTAACCTTTGCTTCGTCTGCCTCTGTTAATATATCGTCATCATGTCGGGTGCCATATTCGGTTTCAAGTCTATCTGCAGCACTGGAGTTGGAGGCTGACTGCAGCGCTTCATTAGTTAACTCGTTTGAATTCTCTGACGACTTAAATCCGGATGTGTCTTCAACGGAGGCACCTTTTTCCAAATTTCGAGCTCCGCGAATATTGGTATCGTCAGATACTTGCATAGGTAAATCGGAATTTTGAGATAATTGACCTGAAACGAATGCCATTTACGTAACTACATAAATGTTAGAAAATTGATTGAATGTTTACCTTCGCTCAATACATAATCTTGGGTTTCGTCACTCTTTTGTGTTGTCGATTCTAGGTAATTGCGAATAGATTCTGAATCATTTAGATCTTGCCTTAGAGTTTCTCGAATTTCAGGCTCTGAAATGTCTTTCAATATTTCTAATAGGGGAGAAGGTTCCAATCCCTGCTCCAATTCCACTTCCGTTTTAACAGAATCTCTTATGAGCTGTTCCAAATTTATGGAGTCTGTAGACTTGGTCTCCGGTGGCACAACAACAGACGGTGACAGCGGTATGGTGTCGTTGTCTAAGAATATATCGTTATTTAAATCTGAATCATCAGCAGTTATAGAGGCTTCGGTCAAGTTTTGGTCATCTGCTGCAAAATCGAGTAAAAGTAAAACATATTATCATGTAAATAGAGATATGAAATATAATAATAAAAAATTAATATATACATCTGAATCGACTAAACAGTCTTGTAAATTTATATTGTGATTACAGTTATACGGCATTTACTTTCGAACTTTTTACAGGGTTAAACGGCATATACATTAGAACTTTTTATTGGGTTAACCTACTTTACGAGGATTTATTTGACATATATGCAAAGGAGTTGACAATTGAAATCGACTGAACAGTCTTGTGAATTTATATTGTGACTAGCTAAGTGCCCGCTACTTCGTATGCGGAAAGGGAATACAAAAAATATTTCATATGGTATCGTAAATACTGTAAATTTGTTGTACTATAGTTTGCGATTTAGTACTCTTCACACACATAAGCACTATTTTCCGAAATCTCTCTTACTTCCATTAAACAGATTAAAACCAGTAAGGAAAGTAGTAAAGTGCAAAATTTCGTGCAAGTCGAAAGATATATAGGGACTTTGGTACACCATTTACATTAAATCGGACGAAGTTATATATGAGAGCTATATCTAAACCGGAACAGATTTTCACGATGTTTAACACACATCGTTCTAGACGTAATTCAGCCCGCTGTGCCTAATTTCGTGTAAATCGAAGTTTGGTTCACTATTTACCTAAAATCGGACTAAAATATATATGGGAACTAACTATAAATTTGAACAGATTTTTCCCAATTTCAATAGGGTTCGTCCTTGGGCCAAATATGTGACGAATGCCAAATTTCATCCAATTCGGATCATAAATGCGACCTGTACTTTGTTTACAATTTAACATGGACAGACAGACGGACATGCATAAATCGACATAAAATGTGATTCTATGCATACAATGTGATTCCGTTGCCGAAATCGAAATTTAGTGCATTTGCTATTCTATTTACTATTCATACAAATCAATTCGAGTTTCCATAGTTATCTCTATAGCTAAATACTGCACTTCAACAGTAATCTAAATTCCAAATCGCAGGATCCAACCAAATCCAAATGGTTCAAAATATAGTACCATCATTTCTAAAACTACATCAATCTCACTCTCCAACAGTAATATTAAGCCCAAATTTAGTACTTTTCGTACTCATAAGTACGAATTTCCAAATATACCTCAATCCTTATTTCAAATAGTAATCGTAAGTCAAAATTTAAGAATTCCAGCTCTGTCTGTTCATCAAAAACCAAATTGTACCAGATTTGGTACCATTCTGTACTTTTCGTACCCATATTCCAAAATTTATCAAATCTACACTCCCACAGTAACCTAAGTTGCAACTTTCGGGATTCGAATTCTACCCCTTCACCAATGTCCAATTTGTACCAAATTTTGTGCTCTTCGTACCCATAAGTTCGAATTTCCAAAACTACCCCAAAACTACTCCAATAATAACCTTTAGTCCACATTTAAGGATTCCAGCTCTATCCGTTCACCATACTCCAACAGTAATTTTAATCATAAATTTCAGGATCCCATCCCCATCCGTTCACATGAATCCAAATTGTAGCATATTTAGTACCATTTTGTACTTTTCGTACTTTAAGTTTGAATTTTCTACTCTGTCTCAATCCTGTACCTTAACAGTAATTTTATTTTCAAATATAAGTTTTTATCTCAATCTAAATAAACTTAGTACCATTTAGTACACATAATCATGCATTTTCAAAACTACCTCCATATCTCAATTCTACACTCCACCCTTAAATTTGATTCAAAATTTTAGAGTTCCCGCTCACACAAAACGAATTGTACCCGAATTGTAATAGTACCATTTAGTGCTTCTTCTATCCAAGAGTACGAAATTCCAATACTACCTTAATTGTGATTTGTGGTTTGCATTCTAAATTTAAGTTTTCAATCTCTATCCATTCACTCTGATATAAACTGTACCAATTTTAGTACCATTTAGTACACGAAATGACAAATTTTCAAAACTACCGACATATTTCAATCCTGCACTCCAACAGTAATATTAATTTGATCAAAATTTCTGGATCTCAACTCTATCCATTGGTACCATTTAGTACTTTTTGTTTCTATAATTAAACTACGTCAATCCTACACTTCAAAAGTAATTTTAATTCCAAAATTCTGGAGTCCAACTCTATCCACATAATCAAGTTGTACCAAATATAGTACCATTTAGTACACATACGTACTATGCTTCCATACCTTATTTCTATATTTTAAAAGCAACCATTACTCCAAATTTTAGGTTTCCAGCTTTCTCCGTTCACCCGAATCCAAATTGTACCATATCTAGTGCCGTTTAGTACTTTTGGTACACACAAATACGAATTTCCACAGATGTCTCTATAGCTCAATCTTCAACAGTAATCAGATTTCCAAATTTCAGGTTTTAAGCTCATCCGTTTAAGCAAATTGTACTATATTTAGTACGATTTAGTACTTTTCGTACCAATAAGTGCGAATTTCTAAAACTACCTCAATTCTACACTGCAACTGTCATTTTAATTCCCAATTTCAAGAGTCCAGCTCTATATGTGAACCGAAATCCAACTTGCACCACATTTAGTACCATTAAGGGAACCCCCCCCATTCTCGATTTATTATTTTTAAGATTTTAAATGGGCTGGTAAATGAATACCAATGCTTGTTAAGGTTTGTAACTTGGCACATATGTATTTGAAGATTTAAAAAGGAAGAAAAATAATTTACCAAAATTTGTTGTTGTTGTTTTGTTGTTGTCCATATTTTCGATGGCGGGCATGATAACTCCTCACTGGAACATCGGAATCCGAAAATTCCAACTGTTTTAGAAAGAGGACATGTCTGGCTCTCGTATGAACTAGGATTATTGACTTCGCACAACAATTAACAAAATGGCGGAACTTTGAAAACAATTTTATGGAAAATCGCCTATTTTTTACCACAAACTAAGTTAAAAAATAAGGAAGATCTTCACCGATTAGCTTTATCCTAGTTCATACGAGAGCTACACACTCCCAGAGAAACGTGTCAAAATTTGAAACCGATTGGATTATTAGTTTTTGAGTTATCGTGCCCGCCATTCGTTTTGAGAAAAACGCGTTTAAAGTTTGAGAAGCCCTTTAGCCGTCACTTGATGCTAACACAATAAATCGGCTATATCTTTAAGAGTTCTTGAGATTTTCACTTGAAATTTTGTAGAGACATTCTAGAATTAGAGTAGATTCGAATTAAATCAAAAAAAAAATTTGACACCGAGAATGGGGAGGGGGGTCCCCTTAAGTACTTTTCGTACACAAAGGTACGATTTTTTAGTACCATTTAGTACTTTTTAAAAAACATAAGTACGAAAATCATAAACCATTTCTATACATAAACACCACTTCCCAACCTGTATTCCATATACAATTTCAAGATTTTAGCTATATATGTTCAATATATGTAGAATTAGAACTAAATTTAGTACTTTTAGTACACTTATGGGTCGAATTTCCAAAAACCCTTTTCTACATCTTTCTAACTTTCCATCAGTGACCCACATGCCCAAATTTCAGAATTCTAGCTCTTCCCGTTCGCCTAATACAAAGGGTACCATAGTTCGAATTTCCAAAAACCTAGCCTTATCTCACGCCTAACCACCAACAACAACCCTCACTGAAAATTTCAAGCTTCTAGCTTTAGCCGTTTGGTCTGGGCGATGATCTGTCAGTCAGTCAGTCACTCACTCACTTAACACTAATAGTACGTTTACATTTAACCGGATTTCGTTAACCCAGTGGGTTTCAATTGTCAATTCCTTTGAATATATGCCAAATAAATCCTCATAAAGTAGGTTAACCCGGTAAAAAGTTCTAATGTATATGCCGTTTAAGCTCTTTTATATATATATAGATTACAGTTATACGGCATTTACATTAGAACTTTTTACCGGGTTAAACGGAATATACATTAGAACATTTTACCGGGTTAACTATCTTTACGAGGATTTATTTGACATATATGCAAAGGAGTTGACAACTGAAATCCACTGGGTAATGAAATCCAGTTAATTGTAAACGTACTATTAACTTACCCAGTTTACCCAGTAGGTTTTAATTGTCAATTCCTTTACATATTTGTCAAATAAATCCTCATAAAGAAGGTTAACCATGCAAAAAAGTTCTAGTGTACATGTCGTTTTACATATATTCAAAGTAATGGACAATTTAAACCCACTGGGTTAACCAAATCCGGTACAATGTAAACGTAAACGCAACTGAATACAACAGAACTATTTCAAGGCAATAATTATGTTTCAGAATCAGCAATATGATTTTTGCTACAAATATTGTGATATGACATGATTTAATGGTATTACCATGGCCTTGTTGTCAACACGAATTCTACAAATTCGCCTCCCTGTTAACTTTATGAATAAACATTGGCAAGGCCTATATAAGGTCGGCCAGTAAGCGAATTCATAGACAAAACTTAAGTTTAACGCAAGGTAGATATACAAGGTAGCCGCATCGGTGAATTTCTACAACAAACATCGGTTGTTGTATTTTGATATGTCAAAAATATTTTGCCAAAACAAACAGATTGACTATATTTTTTACACTAATTCTTATAGAAAATGTTAATAAAAGTATTACCAAAAAGCTCTTCAAAATTCGGAGATTTTCATTTATAATTTTGTTTTTTTTTTTTAATTTTTATTTCAACATTTTTGACATTTATTTGCACCAACAGTTGTGCCGATGCGGCTACCTTATTAAATATACCATGGTTTAACGCAATTTTTTTTGCCGAGGCGAAAACTAATTGCTTCGCTTTTAAATAAAAATCACAACTCAGCTGAGCTTACTGTCCGACCTTATGACATAACTTATTTATGTAAAAAACAAAACCACGAACATAACATCAAGAATATACGATTTGTTCAATAAAATATTTTTACAAATGTTATAATTTTTCAATCTTATTCCTCGATTTTGTTTAGTTTGGTTGGAGATATGAATTCGACGTATTTGGGTAATATTTTCGTATAGAACATATTGCCGGTGTGGGGAGGTTGTATATTTTTGTACGCCTCGTCGAAATGTAGGTAACGCTGTGATAAAAACTTACCCTCATTGTCTAGCACTGGAGGGGTGGTTTGTGTAGCCAATACCTCTTTTTGGTCGTCTCCGTTATTATCGGCCTCGAGTTTATTGTTGGTGGAGTTTGTCTGTGCTAACTCAATATAGTTTTCTATAGGCACGGTGTTGCCATATGGTTCAGCATCAATGCTGAGCGTTGTGGTTGTTACCGGGATCGCAACTTCAGTGGTTGTTGTCTCCACAGTCTCTTCACACAAAATGTTGTTATCTAGATACATGGATGAAGTTATTTATTATTGTTATGTGTTCATATATATTCTTGTAAATATGTCTTATCTAAATTTATTTGCAAATATGGATTGGCGATATCCGTTTATCCGGATATCAATCCATATTAATCGGTTATCCTGGTTGCATTGCAGAAAAAATAAAAAATCCGAAATCCTATGCTAAACCGAAACTAAATCGAAAACATTTTGGTAATCAAGTTTTAGAGATATTTTTAATAAACTTAAAAAAATCCATTATTACATCATTTAGAAAATGTGCGGGTAATGTGGTCTATGTGAATTTATTTGAAAATGAATTAATTATAATATTTGTATTAACAAATAGTATAGTACTTAATTTCAAGTTAATATTTTACCAATTCATCCTTCAGTGATGCCGATAAAATTAGAGGACAGTCAATGATAGTTGACAGGATATAGTTAATTGTGTTTTCGTTTGTAGGGGACATTAAATGTCTTTAAAGTAATAATGATGGTCGGAACTTGCATCATAATCCTTAGAAAGTATAAGAAACCAATTACTATATGTCCTAATTGGTATACCAACACAAGCACATATGCATATCTAAGACGTCCATACAATTGATGAACGCGCTGTTTACTCGTTCCACACTCACGCAAGTACACAACACATTGCCTGTTCTATTTCACCGGGTAGACCTGCACACCATATTCAAGTTGCCACAATCTAAGAAGCGGAATGAACAGTGACCTTAATCGTAAAACATGTTTAAACGGGAATCTAAAAAAATGTGTGCATCAACTGCTCACTTTTGAGCGTGTTAATGGTAGGTGAAATTTTATTAGACGACATTGCAGGTACGCGCAGATCGAAAGGGCAACAACGCTGTGTAGAAATCTGGCATTTGGCGCTTTCGCGCAAGGTTGCGTTGTCTTCACCCACAATGCTATTTATGTTTTGTCTGTCTACGTCACTTGCATTTTAATTATTCCCCAAAACATTATTTACGATGTCGGGCCAAGGAGGGGCAGACACATTAATTGTATCAAGGTGTATTTAATAAGGTGTATGCATCAGCTACAACAAATAACATTTTACAAAAACAACATTGCTGTTATAGAAATTAAATTGTCATGTTGACAATTAGTTTTTGACAAAAATAAACAAAAACAATTATTAATTTTTGTCGAGAACTATTCTTTGAAGAATAATTAAGGAATTTGTATTTTCTTGGATTTTTGGCAATTTTAAGTTTAAGACCCGGCCACGAATTATTTTGAAATGTTTCCAACGTGTATCCCTTGGTTCCTGGTGATGTTGCTTATATTGTAAATTATTTTTTTTTCGAAGAATTGCCTTCAAATTTATATAGGCTACGTATGTGCAGCTAGGATTTATGAACAGATTTCAACACGGGATACAAAACATAAACTATTTGGATCAAATCAGCGAAAGGGTTTAAAACTGATTTAAGCCTAGGTTTCCTTTTCGTCCTCTCTATGAACATATTTTTTATCAAAATCCTAAATTTAAATTCAATTTTGTAAATGTTTTTGACAATTTACTTTACAAGCAGTAAAGAAAAAAGTTTAAAACCATATGATTGCCACTTACACCTTATTTAATACACCTTGAATTGTATTATACGCCCAATATTTTTAACAACTGTCAAATAAATATCGAATAGAATCATATGTCCTCAAAAAATGTCATTGGAATTTGTTATATACAAGGAATTTAGGTATCTAAATGAAACGAAATTGAAAAGTGAACTTCGTCGATTGGTACTTTTTGGACCAGTTTTGGGACCAAGATGACTTGTCGCGTTACTTGCCGTTAATCCAGATCAGTTTATTGATGTTTCAAAATGTTTTGCATTGCCAGATGTGAAAATGCAACCGCCATTCTGTGTTGATGGCATATGTCGGTATCAAGGTTGTTAAGGTGGGATTAACAAACACATTCATACACACATATCGCTATGCATGTATCCGGCAACCAAAGCAAGAAACACATCTCACACACTGTGTAGGGCATAAATTGTTACAACGTTGTGTGTGCTGCCATCGCCTCCTCGCCTATGCCATTCATTGTAGCTGAGGGAATTCAAAAAAAGAAATGGAAAACAATTCGAAGAATATATTTTAAGAACAGCATTAGTGCACACTCGACAACAATAACAACAAAGACAGCTCGGTGTGGAACGAATGCCATTCAAATAATCTTTAGAATTTCAATTTGGTGTTGTTTTCAATCGGCCAATGGGGAATGAAAAAAGGCCTACCATTCTTTTGTTTCTTCTATAGAGGGTTTCAGTGCGATGCCCAAATGGACGAGAAATGCAGGCGGCAGCAGTCACCACGTTAGACCAATGTGCTAGTGGTTGTGTTGTTTACACACAAACAACCATGTAACGAAGTAGTGCAGGAGCGGAGGAAGAGATAAAGTCTGTGAAAAGGGCGCTTTGTTTAATAAAGACAAATGGGGTATCGCGAATGGTTTATAACGTTACTTTTGTCCTCGTGTGTAATCGATTCTACTGAAATCCTTCAATTTTCTGTATTTGTTTGCTATCTCTATAAATAATCTAGAGTTTGCTATCCCAATTATGATGACTGATAGGGAACAACATCCATCGCTTATCTTTACATGTTGGGATGTCGAACCGAAAGATCGTATGTGGAAGTTGTCAGCAAAATTAGTTCTGCAGCTAGTAAACTGAAGCGCTACAACTCCATCAATGTAACAAGCATGGAATTTACGATGCACAAATGGTCGATGCACATATGTGTACCTGCGTGCTGGTGGAATGGGGAGCGCTTTATGGCCCACACCCTGAGGGTGGCTTTTAATACGACAATCCCGAGTTGCAGCACAATGAACATTACATTGAAACGCCAAAAGAAACCAAAACTCCCAGTAACATACACTTAAGTAGGCGATATGAACCAGCTTGTGATTATTTGGAAAACAAAATAATGAGTCATTAAAAAGTATGACAGGCTGAGTAAATCAACAATTGTGCATACCGACAACCGATTCTAGAGTTCTCCAGTATAGGCAGCTAAGGCTGCTATGAACAACAAAACTCGCAAACGATTAAGATGCAATATTTTCATAACTTTGACTACAAAACAAAACAAATAACTTTGACCTGCAAACAAAATTTTGTATTTTACGAAATTAATATTAAGTGTTTACGGATGTCACCAACTCCCATGCGATAAACTACAGTTCGGACGTTTTACCATTCACTTGTATGCGTCTCTTGGAACTTGGTTGATATTATTATCTTGGCGACATAATAATTTGTTTGACTAATAACAAATTTATAAATATTTATACGAATTTTCGCATTATGATTTACACTAATGAGGGAGATAAATATCTATGCTAAATAACAATCCAACATTTCAAAAAGGAGGAGAACCTACATGTATGCATTATAATTAAATGTTGGATACGCGGAAAAGTATTTGCAACGCTGCAACCAGCACACTCTAATACACTTCAATGGCAGATACTTACGAGATAGTAAAAGTGCCACAGCAACAAACACAACCAAAGATATCTCGTAAAATGATTTCTTGCGGCTTCTGGAGGTAAACCTGTGTCGCTGCTGATGGCGTTGATGTTCGTCTACGTTGTGAGCATGGCGATCTTGAGGCATGTTGCAGCTGCTCGCCATTTTCAGTAGCAGATTGGGTTGTCGCCTTTTATTCTTAACGTTTTGCTATAGCACAGAGCGTAATTGAATAGTCGGTTCAAATTTCACTCTATCGAATGGAACAAATTTCTGGTCAGAGACCTGCGAGTTATCATCGCCAACTGAATCCAAATGAACAAAAAACACCTGTAGCTTATGATAAATTAGCCATACAGTAGTGCTTCGAGTGCCGACAATAAGGCAGAACTACAAATCAATATTTTTTATTCACTCACGCACTCACGCATATCGATCGCGGAATGAGGGAAGTCGCGGAAGTCACTTTCGTTTCGTTGTTTGTTTTAGCCGTAATTTCTGTACTTAACACCACTTTTAAATTATTTGGAAATAATTAAATTGTTATTTGAATAATATTTTATTATCTGAATCACTATTTTATTTTTATTAAGAAAAAAAATAGTTGCAGTTAAATAATTTCTTTCGTGATGAACATGCGGCGGTTTAGAACTGACTGACTAAATATTTCTCAACTCCAGCCAAGAACTGCAAATGCGCCTAGTACGGAGTTTTGAAGCAGCATAAATTGTGTACACACACACACACACACACATACGTTTTGTTGGCCGATCATGTCTTCTTCTTATGCTGAACAGAGTTACCAGAGCAAATGAAATAAGTGATAGCAAATATTCGTTGGGCATAATTTGACCGTGGCATATTGTGTGCCATCGAACATTCATAATTCTATGACCATTAATGCTTAATTGACTTTGTATTTGATTTTCATCCGACCGACAAGTATACACCTATTATATAGAGGACTTGTAACTATGCCTATACATGAGAACTTGGAGAACTAAAGGGCATGAACAATAATTGACACAATTTTGTTGCTGTTGTTTTTTTTTTTTTTTTTGACAGCGGATATGAAGTCCTTTGGCATGGTATGAACTAGGATTATTAACTCACACAAAAAATAACATATAAAATTAGTTTTTTGGGAAATCTCCTACTTTTGTCGTAGATTGATGCAGACACAAATAAATGGGCTGTCTTAAAGAGCTGTTGAGATTTTCACTTGAAATTTCAAAGGTACGTTACTGAATTAGTGTATGTTTAAATTTAATAAATAAATAAAAAACTGTTCGCTATAAATGAAGTTTGTAATAACCGGTGTAATCGATGGCATTTTCATGCAACTTTATTTAGAAGTTTTCCTTAACAAATCCACTAAAACCTTGTTTTTATTATTCGTGATTTCGTTCGTCTAAATTATGGCGGCGACAGGTAATTTCTCCAAAAGACCAGCTGCAGATCATTTACCTTATTAAATCTGTCTTATGATATATATCAAACTTCGGCATATCTTCAAGAGTCTATGTAACTACTCTCTGGAGGTACATGAACGTTGTACACTAATCTGGCAACTCTTTTTTCCATTCTCTCAATTTCCTTTGTTCCACTCTTTTCCACAACAAAAGAAATTTCATTATGAATTTGTCATGTGTTGTTTTTGTTTAGGTCGTGAGAGTGCAGAGAGACCACATAGAAATGAGAGACCATAGCAATTGGTTATCGACTATCGGTATCTACTGGATATATTTCGACATCGTGTTTGCCACAGCTGTGGCTGTGTGTGCATAGTTGTGTCGTGAAACGCATTCATCATCACTGTGCCATCTCGCTGTGCGGGGCACATAATTATAAATATGTAGACAAGAAGGAAAATGGTAGGCCTACTGAATCTTTGAATAGCTAACAAAGACGTGCAGTAAAAGTGACGTTCACGTTCATTATATCAAAGACATACATACATATATAAATATGTAGATAATGACAATTCGAATGTTACAGGGTCAAAGGGACAACTTGTGGGAATCTGTTAGGAATATAGACCAATCTGGACATATTTTTATATTAAAATAGCACTATCAAGTGTCTCTCATTACAGAATTCATGACTATTTAGAACTATTGATACCAACAACTTCTACTTAGTTCTATTGAATTTTCGAATTTAGGCGACAAAAAGGCAATGCTATAATATTATTAACACTAGATTTGCTGAGTGAGCCAATTTGTCTCATTTCAAATTTGATCACTGTGTATCTTTTCAATTTTAATATTTATTTCATGGTATAATAATAGAAGGTAACAGCAAGTGTTGTTGTACAAAAAAAAAGATACAACAACCACATTGAAATTTGTTGTTGTAAGTTCTACTAGTGTCAACTCATTTGACAGAAAAATGTAAACAAACAAACAAATTATCATCAAATTATTTTTATTTTGAAAATGAAATATTTTCGAATCCTCAAAGTAAAAATTGAAAAACATGAATGAAAATCTATCAAATTTATATTTCTATCGCTTCCACATCTTTCCTATAATTGAGTCATCGCCATACATATGTGTAACACATATGAAAATGCTGGGAATAGCGAGTTTTTCCTTGAAGAAAGATTTGCTTCCTCAAACTTTCCCAGCAGACAGATTGAGTAAATTGAATACAGGAGCACATTTAATAAAGAACAATTTCAAATTGTATGCGTTCCCAATTTTCCTGTTGGGTGATTTTTAAAAACATAATTTGTCAAATTCATATTGACACTAGTATTACGTTGGAATCAAATCAGCTGGGATTTGCTGTTACCTTTTATATTTGTACCATGTATTTATTTTTAAAAATATAGCTTGGTTTTTAGTTAAATGTTTTTTGTTGTAAGGATTTGGCTTGGATTTCTCTAAATTTATAAATTTTGGACCGGGTTGGCAATCTTGAACTTAATGACTTGCTGCAGTAAAACAGTAATAAAATATTTAAAGCGAACTTAAATTATGTCATATATATATTCAGTGTAAAGTTTACATTACATTTAGTTAAAATTTATAAAAAAGCAAAAATAAAATTAACAATTTTATCAGGCTGGAAAGGAAACAGGGTTCAAAGCTGCCCCGCAAAACTAGGTATATACCATACAGCTGCAAATCTAGTGTTAAGAATGTTATATAAGTTCCGTTCCAGAACCCAAATCTACTAATTTTACAAGTTTTGAAATTGTTTACTCGAACCCCGTTCCTGAACCCACAAAACTGGTAAAACATTAAACCAAATTTCCGAGATCACATCATCATAAATCCAAACGGACGTAACTACAGAAAAATTCGAAATTGACTTTTAGTTTGATTATTGTTCGTCTAATTAAACTACATGTTTACACAACAATTTTGACATCAAACGTCAAAAACAGTGATCTAATTAAAAAAATCAAACGGTCGTAACTACAATAGTATGTTTTTATTAATGCAAACAGACGTAACTACACTCCTGTAAAGCTCACAATATTGAAGATAGAAATTCTGAATTTTGTACTACAATTGTGTTGTAGTTACGTCCTTTTGTTTCAGAAAATATCACCTTTAAAACCCAAAAAAATATTTTTTTCAAAAATAAATACGGCTTTATAGTGCGGTTAAACGCCTTGATATGCTCTCTGTCCAGAATTTTGCGACCGTCAGTGACCGTTCATAAACTTAAGAATTATTGTCAATAATATAAACATAGTCGTTGAAAATTGCTTTTAATATATAAAAAAAAATAATGAAATTGAATTTTTCTAACATTGGAAGATATTAGCCTCACCTTCAACTAAATTCTATTCTGCTATTCGTATTTTAAATACTGCCAAAAATTACATATTTATACATTTTGCATTCATTTTATTTGATTTTCAAAATCTGATTTCACATTTGTAATTAGTGGCCATAGGTCTACAAAACGTGTTCAAAACTAATCATATGTTCCCAAAACAAAATTGTCATTTCATTCATTTTACACGATGATTTCCTAATTTAGTAAAAGTGTAAAAATATGTCGAATAAACATAGCAACCTGTTGGATTGTAAATAAGACCTTATATTACACGTGATTTCAGTTTTTATTAATTTCGTCAAGTAATCATAGTTTTTTTCCAATTCAATTTTTTCTAGATTTTCTAGACGGGTTCCAACGTTTTTATATCGAAGACGTAAGCAGCAATTTATTTTCATATTGCTACCTCTAATCCCAGGCCAAAATGAAATAATTGAATGTCATATATAGAAAACATTTGTCAAAATGGTTTGGACAACTGAATGTTGTCAGAAAACAATGCAACTAGTAAAACGCCTTTAAAGTTTACGAAGCTCAATTGATGTCATCTGACGCTTCCACTATAAAAAGACGACACGTTCCATATCAAATATTTTGATAATTATAGGTTCGACTTAAAAGTGTACATATGTACATAGTAAATTGTCTACAATGCAAGTAGTAGTGGATTCATAATCTATGAATTCCCATTACATTATGCAACAAAATAGAACTCAATATGTAGAAGTTTTCAAATTGCAGGTTTTTCATGTTTTTCATTCAGTTTGATTTTCGGAGCCTCAGAAAATGCAGAACATAATTTATTTAATCTGAATAAAATTGACTATATAGTAAGGTAAAGAAAATACAAAAATTACAATGCATACAATTATGACGACCAATATAAATACATCAACAATCTAGATCTTGGAAATTTGGATTGAGGATCATTGATTTTTTGACATTCGAACTAAAGGTATCCGAAAAGTACTAAAATGTACTAAAGATGGTACAATATGTACTCATGTGTACGAAAAGCGCGATATGGTACTATGTTTGGTACTATTTTTACAAATGGAGCTGGAATCCTGAAATTTGAAATTAACATTAACGCCGGGGTGTAGGATTGGAATGTGCACGTAGTTTTGGAAATTTACTTATGTGTACGAAAAGTTCTGAATCGTACTATAATTGGTGCAATTTGGATTTGGTTGAACCAATACAGCTGGGATGCTGAAATTTGGAGTTATTATCATTGTTGGGGTGTAGGATTGGGGTATGTAGTTAATTTTGAAAATTCGTACTAATGTGTGCTATATGGTACCAATGAACCGATTGAGCAGGAATCCTGAAATTTGGAGTTAGGATCATTGTTGGTGTGCAGGATTGGGATATGTAGAAACTATTGAAAATTCCTACTAATGTGAACAGATAGAGCTGGAATCTGAAAATTTGATGTTAGGATCACTGTTGGTGTGTAGGATTGGGCTTTGTAGAAAGTTTTGGTAATTCGTACTTATGTGTATTAAATTTTGTACAATTTAAATTTTGGGTAAACCAATGCAGCTGGAATCCTGAAATTTAGAGTTAGGATTACTGTTGGGGTATAGGATTGGGATATGTAGATAATTTTGGAAACTTGCACTAATGTGTACCAAATGTGGATTTTGGTGAACCGATAGAGCTGGAGGACTGAAATTTGGAAATAAGGTTACTGTTGGAGTGTAGGATTGGGGTATGGATGCAGTTTTGGAAATGCATACTTACAGGTACTAAGTGAACTGATAGAGCTGGGGTGTTGGATTTGGGTATGTAGGAAGTTTTGGAAATGTCTACTAATTTGTACTAAATGTTACTAAATTTGGCACAATTTGGATTAAAATTGAACCGATAGAGCTGGAATCCTGAAATTGAGTAATAAGGTTTCCATTGGATTGCATGATGTAGGTAGTAATGGAAATTTGTACTTATGTGTTGTAAGTGGTACTAAATGTGATACAAATTGGATTTAGGTGAACCGATAGAATCCTGAAATTGGGATATGTGGGAAGTGTTGGAAATTCGTACTTATGATTGTTAAAGTAGGTAGTTATGGTAATTTATATTAATGATTACTAAATGATACTTAATTTGGGTGAAGCTAAGTTTTTTTTTTCCAAATAACACCAAATTTGGTATAGAGGTAGATTTCTGTTGCAATCAGATTTGGTGTGTAGGGTTGAACATAAGTACTAAATGGTTCTAAAATTTTAATAATGGTCGGTATTGGATTTTAAATACTTCCTACATTCGCTAACGAAGTATGCTAGTATGTGACAAATTATAATCCGCTGAAGCTAATGTTTGGAACTATTCTGTGCGATCATTACTCATTATTGTGTAATGAGCAAAATAGATATTTCGCCGTGTCGTGTTTTTAAGGAAAAAGTCATAAAGTCATAATATTATTGTAATGCAAATGACATTATTTTGTAATGCTTATGGGGGCCTTATAACTGAAAAAGGTAACGCAATTGTGTCACACCTTAGTACGTGCACAAACGTTTTAGTTCAATCGCACTGGACGCTGCTGCCGGCAACGAAGAAAGAAGAAATTTCACGAATTAATGTCATTCGTGTTCACAAATCAATTGGAGTCATGTCATGAATAATCAAGTTAGCCAAAAAGCCATTCTAAAGTGAAATTTTCAAATTATTAGCATTGTTTCTTCAGCGACAAACGAAAGCGAATTATTTATATTTTATGTTATTCAATTTTAATAATTGAAACATCGTTCGTTACCTTCTTGTTATGACCCGTTGTGGCCGTACTTGGCCCATTCTGAAACACATTTGCCATTGCCACAGTTAGTCAAATGAGCTTCTGCTTGGAATTTGTGTCTTTAACTTATAGCGTTTGTGTTCGATGGTTGCAGTGCGAGCCGAAGAGGGTTTCGTCTCCTCGTGCCCTGTGTATTAAACTATTTCCCTAAATTATAGGAATTGACAAAGACAACCATTTCGTTAACATATCGCCTAATAGTTATTTTCCTAATTGTGACGGGTGTCATTAAAAGTTCGTTAGGGCCAAGAGGGTTGTTTATATGCGCAGTAATAACCGATACCAAATTGGGAAGGTGTAATAAATTGACGTCGGTCGTTTAAAACATTACGAAGTCAATTAAGCCTTAGTCATTTCCAGTCGTCGGCGTCTCCTATTACGGAGACAGTGTTCTTTATTGAATACACCTCTGTATGGCTGTGCCTTGTATGATGCATATGGCGTCTTTGTTAAAAACAAATGCGCCCAATACTTCCAGTACTTATTTGTTTGTTTGTGACTGGAAAATGATGTCTAACTAAATGCGGCACGTACTACGGCCTTCTCAATTATATGATCAATTCTACTGAACACTTTAGTTAAGCGGCAGTCAGCATTCGCCATCAAATGACCTGCAACACTGGCAAACTCTTACGTACGCATGTGTAACAACGTACACACATATTATTTATGGTTATAGAAATGTATAAACAGCGAATGTTTACCTATTATTTGCTCATGACCTGTGATACCTCCATAAAACACATTATTTTTTACCTGTGTGTTCAACCCTTTTAAGGGCAAGGATCTTTCATAGAAGCACATTTAGGAGAAGACCATAGTGTTATTTATTAATTTATTCGACCTAAAACAAAGAAGGCAATAATTATTAAAACAATTATTACTAAAACAAACTACTAGATGCAAATAATAGGTACGAACAGGGGCACTGTTAGTGTACTTTCAGGAAAATTAAAGACGTACTAAGAGTTTTGATGGTCTTAGAAGTTTTACTCAGGAGTAGTTGCTGTTAATAGAAACCCCTATTATTAAATTTACCATAACATTTTTTCGCATTTTTTCTAAATGCTACATTTAAATATTTTTCTTCTCCAATCCTTCGTCCTCCATCTTTGAATTCGAGGCATATACTAATATGTGTTTGTAACATACAAAAGAAAAGAAGATAGACCCATAGCTACTTTAGACTCTAAAAATAAACAAACCAAAATATTTTATTTATCACCTAGAAAATTTGACTCTTTTAAACTTTATGTATTTAAAACTTTTCAAAATTGGGCACATATTTGCCCTCATTGGCTAAGGGTATAGCCAAATTCGTGTCAGACAATTTGGAGTCGATTTACAAATTTCCGTCCGTCAGTCTGGCCGAACGCATGTATTAACTGCTCTTCAAAACGTGGTTGATGCAAAATTTAATCTAAATATTATAAATGTCCCAAGAAGCAAAACTTTCAGCGGAGAGTGATATAAGCTAAAGATTGTTGGCAAGAAGAGGCAAATTAAAAATCGTTCATTTGATCTTAAAATTGATCCGAAATTCGGTAAATTGTCGGACGTTTTGACATTTTCTACAGTTCGAAGAAAGAATTTCCCGAATCATAATGTTTTCGAAATAAAGTTGTCATTCATTCAAAGGCGGCATTCCATTACATCGTTGCATCTACTGTCTCCATTGCTGCTGACACTGACAATGTAGGTTTATTACTTTCTTGTACATACATATTTATGTGTGTACTAGTTTCCAGTGAATCACAAGCCGTAATCGTTCCAAGCCGCGCCGGCATGTTTAACAAAGCAAACACTTTGACAAAGAAGCGTGTGGCAATGTTTGTTTACATTTGTGCTTTTGGACTTTTTAGCTGACACCGACTGTCGGACGACCGAATGCCGAACAATGTTCGCCGACAACAGGTTTTCGCCTGCCCACATGGATGCTCTGTCGGTTGCGAGAGGGTCAGACAAAATAGTAACATGCCGAAATCAGAAAACAGTTATCCGTTCATTCATTATTCGCACACAACATACACACACACGTGTTTGCCATACGACAAGTGAACAAGTAATAAGCAATTGGCCCTTACTGGCATCGAAGCTATGTATGACGAAAAAGCAATCACCGCATACAAACGCATGCCCATTGCCCGAAAACTTTAACAAGAGGAAGACGAAGCAATCGACTAACATCGTTGTGTAGTGGCGGCGGCGGTATTCGCTTTAGTACCAATGCCAGGTCTTGCCCAGTCAGTCGCTTATAGACTCTTGATCATACATTACCGTTCGCTTCTTAACTTGGCCCGAAAACCGAATAAGTCGTAAAAAGTTTCTACGGGATGCAAGTCAGTGTTGACGGAGCACGTGCAGGAAACACCGTCCGCTTATAAGGAACTACGATCATTACTAGTTTTGTAGTTGTTGTGAAAAGGTTCAGAAGGTGGAGGCAGTGGCGGTTTATCGTTGCTGATCCTCGTCCTCATCACTGCCGCCAGTGAAGAAGTCGTTGCTAAAAGAACCGGTTAAATGTGTTACATACGATCATTTCTGTATTTGTTGTAGCGATTTTCTCGTTGCTATAATCGTGATTGTTGCCTCAACTCGATGCAATTGTCGAGCCGTGCACGTATTGTTTCATAATCGAATAAAAATCGATGGTCGAATAAAAATTGCCGCAATGCAAACAAACCAAACTGAAATTCGAATGCCATGTTAATTTAGCGACAAAACAAACTAAAGATAGTACACAACAGGGAGGAGATGACCACTAACATAGTACATATGTACAAGCAAACAACGACGACACTACCCTACTTATCATCAATAGCAAAAATCGCACATAAATAAACGACTCGGAAGATAAATAAAAACATCTGGTTCCTTTATTGTGAAAGGTCAAAATAAACCAACGATACCAAAAATTCACCCACGCCATATCTATCAAACCTAACGAATTCTAAGTGAGCGGGGTTGGTAGGAGGATGCTGTTCTTTCGATGGCGACCATCTAAACAAAGCCTTATTACCCTTGTCATTGTCTGCAGCTGTGTTTGGCAGCCACTGGATGCAGTATTTTCTCCACATCGGCAGAATCGTGAGATCATCATAACAGATGCGGTAGGTTTTGAAAATGTCTAAATTATCATCTGCACATTGCCGTTACATGTACGAAGGCATGCATGCAGATTCATTTCCCTAATGCGATCGATTTATATGCAATTCATCAGGCGGAAGCCAATCGTGTAGCCAATATGTGTGTATGTGTGTGCGTGCGCGTTTACGTATGTACCCAAAAGTATTTCAATATGTGTGTATGTGTATTAAAAAACACACACACACAATTTAAGTCAATAATTGTGTAAGCTAATTGCCGCCAATTGTGTTCTTCATTCGATTTATTAATTGACTGTAATTACCGGCTCAGGGCGAATCGAAATAAAATCGAAATCGAAAAAAATATGGAAGGACAATTAGTCGTCTACATCATATTCTTCCTAATGCCCACAACCCAGCTTGAAGCGTGTGTCATTTTGGACAAAATTGTGTTCAACGAAAATATGAAATACAGTGGAATTCCGGTTTGACGATAATGCGATTTAACGATGGAGCAATTCAATTACATTGTGTACCTTATATAACAAAAACGAAAAGGCCTAGTTGTCCATTACACTCTTAGTTCGGCGAAAAACGCAGAGAAACATATAGAATCCGTCACAAACCCAGTTTTTTTGTTGTATTTCGGATTTCTTTCGAACTAATTTTACTTGTCATTCCATTTTTTGAAAAAAGTTTCCAGAAATAACAAGCGTTTACGCTGAGTAATAGAGTGCCCTTTAAAGAAATTATCTTTGGCGCATAAATCTTTGTCTGAATTGAAAATTGTAAAATCAGGATTCGATCTTCCGTTTTATTGCGTCATGACGCCTAACACAAATCTAGGCCAATTCAATGAGATTAATTTATAAAATAGATTTGTTTTGGAACGAAATTTCCCTTGAAGATTCCTGATTGGTTAGAATACTCGACGGACGTCATAGAATCGAATGTCATCCAACTTTCGAAATCGAAATAGTTGTGTGACAGCTTCAAGCAGAAGCTATACGCCAAAGCCTACAACAAGCTACTTCTTACTTTTTAAATTTTGTAAAAACTATTTAGTATTCTTTAAAAAAAAAACCAATAAAATCAAAAATGATATGCACATTTTTATAAAATACTAATAATAATCAATATTTATATATAAATTATAATATTGCTTTGTTCTGCGCTTTGGACATTCGCTATGACTATGAGAGCTGCCAATATATAAATCGTTATATCAAGATTTTTCTGTATAGAGCTTTAAGACACGTGCCCGTATTTAAGTAGCCAAATACGCTTTGTCCGTACGTATGTATGTCTGTCTGTAGTGTGGGCATAAATTCCGGAGTTAATTTTTACAACTGACACACACACCGACCAAGCGTCTAGCAAATGTTTTGGCAGGCGGCTCTCGTTCATATTTCAAGGTGTTTTTGTCGTCTAAATTACGTTTCGTTTGGACTTTGAGGCCATATGCCATATTGCAGTAGAACAGTCGAAGCCATTTAAATGCGACATATCGGATCAAATATTTGCCATGATTTAGCATTCACAGCTATAACGAAATCGAAATCCCTAAAGATGAAATACACAATACCTATATTTATATAATTTGGAAAGGAAATCAAATAGTTTATGTATTTCTGGTCGCACTATCAAAATCACGTTGTCCTGAGCTGACTGTACGTTTCGACACACTTTAGACATTAGGATGGTAAATTACAACCACCTGGTTTGTGTTATTGTTAATAAAATTGCACTGACAAATGTGTGCAACAAAGTGTGCATTGCAAAATGTGTCTATAAACGTCGATCAGTGGTTGGCATTAGTTCGTATGAAGACATACGGGCTTGACCCAAAAGTTCGCCATGAACATCATAACATGGTCTCCGATGTATATTTTGTTGGGACCACTCGGACCATGTCCAATACCTCTTTACCAAACTGGGTCGTACTGAGAAGGCATCCGATTAAGGAGAATAAATTGACTGATCGCTGTGTTGGTATTAGCCGCGATTTACTTTCGCCGTGCATGGATGCATGATTGGATACATATGTATGTACGTACGTATGTTCGCATGTTTATTTTGGCTGCCATTGAAATACAAATTCAATTTTTTGTGCTCAACAAACGTTGCTGGAGTTGTGAATGGACGTGAGTCACGTAAAAATCTCCAGTTGTCGTCAAATATGTCGCGCCGAGAGTATTTCACGGACACTTGTAACATGTACAGTGGCTGTGGCATACCAACACACGATTACTGCTATTTGTACACACCCATACACACAAACACGCTCATATTTTAAAGTGGGTCAAGTTTATTGAATACAAATTCAAATAACAATTCGGTTTACAGGTTAGGCGAATACGTCACGACGGCTTTCCGGTGGAACATCACAAAGTGCAGACAAGGGATGGGTATGTATTAACTATGCATCGTATTCCATTCCTCCAGCGGTTCTCGAATGGAAGGGCCCGCGTTTTAAGACGGCCAGTGGTTTTAATGCTGGCTGGCATATATGCTTCCTCGGATGCCTGGCTTTTGAATGGGCCGGAGAACTCGTTGCCCTATTTGCTTTCAAGGAATGGATTTGATGTGTGGCTCGGCAATAACAGGGGCAATGTTTACTCTCGCCACAACGTCTTCCTAAATGCAAGTGACCCTGCGTTTTGGAAATTTTCGTGGCATGAGATGAGTGTTTACGACATGACTGCCATGGTGGACTTCATTCGTGTGTACACCGGCGAGAAGCAAATGCACTTCGTTGGGATTTCGCAAGGCGGTACGGTTTTCCTAGTCCTGAACTCCATTATGCCACAATACAATGAGGCCTTTAAGACTGCCACACTGCTGGCCCCCGTAGCTTATGTGAGCAATACCAAAGGTGCGTTGGCAAAAGTCTTTGGTCCCCTGCTAGGAACGAGGAATTATGTGTCCAAGGTATTAGAAGGAGTGGAAATGGTGTCCACCAATAAGTATGTGAAGAAGCTTCTGTCAATGGCATGTTTGGAAAATGAACGACCTCTGGTGTGTGTTAGTCGCTTATGGCCAGCAGCAGGCTATGACACAGAACTCTTAAACAAGGTCAGTCGAACTTTAAGTATACGACATGGAACCAAGTCTCATCTATGAAAGTGTAATATCCCTTTTTTATTGATTTCATTTGCAGACACTCCTGCCTGATATAATGGCAAACTTTCCCGTCGGTGGATCCTTCAAACAGATCATGCACTATTTCCAAGGATATATGTCGAAAAAATTTCGGCAGTATGACTATGGGCCCGAGCAGAATTTTCTACGGTACAATCAACTGGAGCCTCCAGATTATTGCGTAGAAAATGTGGCAGTACCCACAACCATTTACTACGCTGAAAACGATTACATAGTTTCCGTAGAAGACATTTGGAGACTAATTCGTCGGCTCAAGTCCATTCAAGCCATCTATAAGCTACCACACAAAAAATGGAATCACTTTGACTTCATTTGTGGCCTGGGGGTGCGCCAAATAATATTTGACAATGTCGTCAATAACCTCCTGTCCTATGAGTACGGTTAGTTCCGCCAAAAGGAATTATATTATTTAGATATTTCAGAGACAGCAACAACCTCGATTATTTTATTTTGTAGTATATATCGATATTTTATGTGATAAATTACAATATGATATAGGTTTATATTTATCTATGTAATAGCTAATTTAAATCTAATGTCCATAAACAATGTTACAAAAATTTCATAATTATATTTATGTGGAAGTCGCGGTATGTATTTACCTTTAAGTACTTAAGCACGTCAATCCTAATCGCGGATCATTTAGAAAATATTACACAACAAGCTTAAAAGTCAAATTTAATCAGTTTTTGTTTTTCGACGTATAACATCATAATCAAAATGTTTATCTTTCTTAGATATTTAATGTGTCATGTTATCGTTTTATAGGCTTTTGCGCAAACAAACAACATCCAGTAAAAATGTGTACAAGGAATTGAGAAACGAAAGCACGACGAAGAATGTCGCGAGTTCATATGGGACTTTTCGGTTTACTCCTTCTAGTACCTCCCCCACAAAGGGTCAACATTTTGAAAACTTTACATCTCATATGAAGCAACCTTTCAAAAGAATTGAATGTCTGATTTGATCCAAACTGTACTACTTTTACGAAACATAAATTAGTCCCAAGGGATTGTATATTTTTTTGTTAGGAAAAATCTTACGGCTACGGCTACTTCAAATGTGAATTTTAAACACTATATCATAAGCGAATTTTGATTCATAATCTTTAAACCGCAATTCGTGCTGGTTTTATATGAAAATTGCAATTGCAGAAAAAATTGTATGCGTACGTCCCTGGAGGCTACACCTAAAGCGGGACCAATATTGATTACATCGTGTTGGAATTGCCGACATTTTTTTTTTTAAATAGATGATTGTCCTCTAAAAAGAGGAAACCGTAACCATTTGAGTATGGCGAATGGCATAATTGAAAATATTGAAATAAATTATAACATTGTAATATTAATTATGGGGTTAACGGGCGCAACAAATGACAAACTTTGCAAGTGTCAATTTATAATTTACCGTCATATTTTATTGAGTTTTCGTTTGGTGTGTGTGTATGTGTGTGTGTGTTTTTTTATACTTTAAAACAGTTTAAGATGGATTTCGAAAATATTATTGGCACGTTTATTAAAATAAACATTAATAACTCAATTGTAACTGCAAAATGGGAACAATAAGTATGGAAATAGTAGTTCTGATGGGAAGAAAATAGATGCACATTAAATAAATAGTTCATAATAGTGTACGAATTGTTCGTAGAAGACAAAATATATAATCGAAATGTAGCTCATCTGGTGGCTCAATATTCTTAACTGACACCAACGCTAGAAATATTGAAAGCGTAATGAGGAAAAGTGATACAAGAACACCAAAATTAGCTGTCAAAGCGATAAATAATCACGTTATAGATGTTGGGCTGTTCGTAGATGATTAATTCGAATTATAACAGTCAAGAAACATAAACCAACCATCGTTAAACGTCCCATCTTCGAAGTTGATTTTAGTTTGAAAGAAATATTACGATGTGCGTATTTTGTATCAAATCGGGCATTCCATACGGCTGTTTTTAGATTAACAAATTCATAAACCGACGAACTTGATTGGCAAAATATATATGGGCAATATTGCCAATTTTTTAACATAGCTGAAGCGGAGGTTCACCCCTTTATAACTCTGGAACTACTCAAGTAAACTGTTCATGATATTGACCTCCAAACTTTATTTTGGTGGAAGCTGTGTCTACTTTAATGTAAAAAAATGTGTAAAAACAGGTTGAGGCGAACCAGTTTTTTTATGTTCTCTATCGATTTGTGACTAAGCCACTCATTGCACGGTCTTCGTGTCAAAAGAAGACTAGAAGCCAACAAAATGGAGACTACGCCCCTTGTGTATCATTTTTCGAAATTTTAACTACATCTACCTTTAAATGATGCTGACATTTTGAAGCTCGATTTTGAGTGTTTTTTTAATTTTACTTCTAGCTTTAATACGCAAACAGGAATTTATGAAAATCGATTATAAGATTATTGTAGTTGCGAATCTGCGTAATTTGATATGTATTTTGTGTATGTAGTATGCACAGCTTCAGAGTAATACTCATCCGAAGGTGCGAATTTTGTGCGATGAAATTTCTAAACTATTTTTCGGGCCAAATTTTTAGATCTGTCAACTGAATGATATTGGCACCCGCGATCAATAAGGTTTTTTACGTTTCGGATGATATAAAATCTTCTTCGTGAAAATCCATCTACTAGAACGGCGGGAACTAACCTTCCAAAAACACGAAATTTGGCAAAAAATATTTTTGAAAATATCGCGGATTTAATTGCGTTTTCTGTGGATCATTTTCGTTTCAATAAATTACCTCATACGGATTTTGATCTTTTTCGAAAAGAGAACTTTAAAAACTTCAGCCGAAAGAGAGATGTACCCAATTTATCTCAAAAATAGATTGTGCTGGCACATCCATGGTTCTTAATGGACCACATTGAAATCGGTATAGATCGACGTATTTTTTTAGGGTGCACACTGAAATCGGATGGGCGTTAATGGCATATGGAGTTTTCGGAAATTATTCGCGTTTTACGATTTTTTGGGTACTTCAATGTAACGTGCGGCACATCTTAGCCGTCAAATGAAATTTCGCAAAATATATATGGATTGCAAGATAAACTTCAGTTCTTCCTGGAAACCGCATGCGCACCAAATGGTTTTGAGAATTACGCGATTAACACGCAATTTAAAATGTATATTTCATAATACACACTTAACTGAACCACATGATGGGGCAAACAATATTTCGTAGGAAAATACATGTAAATTTTCTCGGATAATTAAACCCTGTTAATTGATTTTACCGCTTAATTGGTTCAAAATTCATGTCATCAAAAATAAATTTCCTTTTACTTTTCACCGGTTAATTGCATAATAATAATTGACAAATAATCTGTAATTTTTTACATACATATTTGACATAATTTAATTCAAAACATATGTTTATTGCTAAGGAAAAACTGCGAGAAAGCGTAATTTGTATTTGACATTGGATTTTTTTAAATCATTAGTAGTTCCAATTATACGTGATTACTGTAATTGAACAAACTATTCAATTAAGCGGGTTCGGATAATTGGTTCCTCGGTTAATTGAATAAAAATTTGTGCAAATTTTGATGTGCAATTAACCGAAAAATACTGTATTTTTTATTTTAAGATTTATTCCTATTTTTAGAATTCTAAGATTTATCGGAAGGGTCTTGATATAATCCGCACTGCGTATACTTATACACAAAAAGTGATTATTATTATATATGTCAATTTTTGGGCGAAATTCGGGTAAAATAGCAGAATAACCCCAACATTTTTTTCTGAAATTTCTTGTATACAATTAAAAAATAAATATGATGACATTATTTTTTCGAACCAAAAACAAATATTTTTCCTCAATATCTTGTTTTGTTGTCGCTTTGATTTAGAAACCGCCACACGGACTTGTGTGATTTTGATATCATTTGATTCACCATCGTGTTTAGATTATGTAGATATTTTTAAATTAATTTTTAGGTGTGTGTATGTCATTAATATAATGAAAATATTGATGTAATCTGCTATATTTTTTACTTTTCTCATATTTCGCGAATATGTGCAACTTTATCGCGATTATTATAATATATTCATATTCTTATTTTACGGAGGAAGATATATATCAACGTTTTTAGTCAATATAACAAACGGAGCAATTTTAAGATTTTTTTCTTATGCCCAAAATTAAAACCTCGATAACTTTTGCGCGCATCAACCAAAAATTTGATTGCGAACGGTTTCGGAGTCAGAACATTTTTCTCTATATATGTACCAAAAATCATAGATGTTCCACAAAAACAAAAAAAGCTGATTTTTTGAAAATAGAATATTAAAAAATTGGCAATATTGCATATATATATATATATATAAGTATTTAGCTGTGCACCTCATGGTGAAGAGTATACCAAGTCCGGACCTGCAGTACTTTACGACGTTTTTATTCATATATTTTAGAATAAATTGTGATTCCAAAACAATATTTACTCTTTTCGATAATACTACCTGACCGGCAAACGTTATTTTGCCTTATGCAAGATTGTTATTAAGGTCCTCATTTAATTCAGACTCAAGTACATAAAAAATGTTTTAACCCGAAATATTAACTTATAGCAGTATATGTGATATTTAAATTTATCAATTGGTAGAACTCCACACCAAATATGTTTAAGTAGAAGGCCAAGGCCGCGCATACCTTGTTTTAAATGTAAATGTCAGTTTTATATGTTACCTACAAATCCTTACGAAATGTTACCTTCTAATCGGATTTGGGATATCCTCATATTTGAATTGTAATTAGTAGGAATCATTTGAATAAATTGCTGTTGAAAGTTAAATAGGTCCACATTTTTGTGTAGCTCCGTACTGTTACCCACACTTCAAGTTGCCCGCGAAAACATATTTTCCGAAAATATTACACTTTTTACAAATATGAAAATGAAAATGATTAAAAATATGAAAACGATTAGGATAGTGAGTACAAAAATGTCGATCCAACGAGTAGATTATTAAAGGAATAATTATTATAAGCTTATTACCCGCGAACACGGTTCTAGTACACCCTGGATATAACGAACAAATTTTTTTCATACGTCACTTATTTATTTTTAATCAATGTTGAAAAAAGTAAAATTTTGCAGGTTTATTTCTTAAAGGAACTCAAGCTCAACTCAACCTCGTATTCTTCACTTTTTACATAATACTACCTTAAACGTCCTACCTTTTCAATGTGTGAGATTTTACTGCGATTTACACCGCTTTTAAGACACTTTTACGCAATAAATCTTTCAGAATCATAATTTTGTCCATATTTCGTATTTCCTATATTGTATCCAGGTATAATATTACATAAAGGTATATACCCCACATAAAAGTACCGATTAGACATCTGCAAGAATGTACTCGTACAATGAATGCCCATCCACATTCATGGGTGTTAAGTTGTATTCAGAGTACACAACAACATTGAATGAGTGCAAATGAATTCAACCACCGAAGTTGTGTTGTTCTTCGTTGTGCTTTGTCCGATCAAACGATCAAACTCGAAAGCACAACATGCAGTATGATGGATTACAAGAACAAGTTACACAACATCAATGAGTCCAATGAGTGAACATCATGCATTGTATTTTGTATTCTCTGTTTTCATTCAACGACTTAACATTAATGGTGGGCATTCATTTGTACAGGTACATTCATGCAAATGTTTACCTTTTACACTCTTTAAAACTTTATCAGTGAGCAATAGTGAGAAATAATGTATTTTATTTTTTTTCTATTAAATGCAAGTAATTAAAAACTCTAGAAAAATAAGTAAAAGTTGAATGAAATGACGTAAGAAAAAACGTCGGAATCTTCCTTAAGGGATATACAAAAATAGACCTATGCAGAAAATTTTCCCAAATATTGAAAATTAGTGTACAAAGTTATATGAGGAGTACAAATAAATATTTGTGGAAATACATACGCATTTTTTTGGGACTTTAAGACTTTTCATTTGTTTTTCATATTTTCGTCGCCTTAGGTCATTTTCTTACAAATTGTCTCTCATTACATTCTTTAATTCCTGTAATAAATGTGTACTTTTGTTGATTTTTTACATGCTAATGTTATTAAGTAGAGTAGAGATTGTTTATTAAAAAATATGAATACAACCCCCGGGCCGCCCCCCTGCGTTCATCCCTGCCTCATAAATACCTAAAATACCAAACTACAGACAATTCGGCTGAAAATCATGTCCAAAATCCTAAATATGAAATGTTGACTTAAAGCCTTTACATGATGTTAAGTCAGTGACATGTGATAAATTGGACTTAGCGCCTTTACTCATTAATACAAAACAACAATAACAAAAGAGATAAATATATTTATTTAAATATATAGGGGAGAGGGGGGCACCTTTGAACACTTTTTGCTTTCAAGCCTTATAATTTTTTTTATTTTATAATTTTTAGTTTCGTATAAATTTTAACTAATAGGTACATATGTAACCTTTAAAATGAATATACATATGACATACTATAAGCTTGATAAATATATTTTATTACTGCCCCCCCCAGGGGGGGGGGGCAGTTTTGAACACTTTGATATGTATGTATGTATTCATATTCATGTATGTATGTATTCATATTCATATTCATGTATGTATGTATTTTATTCATACATATCAGAAATGCATTCATTCATTAAAAAATGTATAAAAAATTTTCAAAATTTAAAAAAATTAGATCAAAATTTATTAAAACATAAAATGACTGAAAAACAAAAATTAATATGGTGAAAAATACAGTTAATTTCGTAATCTTATTAGTCCATTTGAAATTTTGAGAAATCGAAGCCAAAATTTAAAAACTCCGTTTTTTACTCGAGTTTAATGGGCATGTTCAAAGGTGCCCCACCCATGGCATTTTACGGAAATTTATAATAACTTTTTTTGTAATAAATATATATGAAAGAAATTACATTAGTTATGTTTGAAATGATTGTTGGAATGCAAAAAATTTGTTTGACGAAAGAAAACTATCACAGAATTATTCCTGGGCCCTTACAACCAAATGAATAAAAGTTTACAATGACACTGCGAAAACATGGCCACCCATGTACATTTTGTCGACAACTCAAAAAGATAGCCAAAGTGGTTTACGCAGATAGAGAACAAAATTGCCATATACAAAAATGTAGTTGTGGGTCGGAAAAATTTTAAACCAAGATTTTATGAGCGCTGTTCAAAGGTGCCCCCCTCTCCCCTATATATATATATATATATATATACAGTAAAAACTCGCTAATCCGGATAATTGATTGCAGACCCCAATCCGGATTACCGAGATTTCCGGATTATCGAGTTTTATTAATTGGTTTAAATTTATATTAATTTGGTGATAATTTAATTATTTTTATGCTTTTATTAAAAATGAAAATTATTCATTTCAAAAATAAGAACTTTGAATATAATAGGTACCATTTTAAATTAAATTTGCAACGATTTTTTTATTAAAATAAAAAGTAACGTATTTTTACAATCCGGATTTTTGAGTCAAATAGGTCAATCAATCCGGATTATAGGATACGCAATGGGTTGTGAAATGAAGTCCGTATTACCGAATAATCCGGATTATCGAGGTCCGGATTATCAAGTTTATACTGTATATATATAAAAGCTATATCGAAATCTAAACCGATTTCATCGAAACTTGTCACAAGTTAAGTTGTACTAATTTCAGTATGTTTTATGCATATCGGCCACATTTTGAGATCTTGGTGCATCATTTACTTAAAATCGGACGAACATATATATGGGGGCTATATCTAAATCTGAACCGATTTTCAAGAAACTTAACACACATCATTCTAGACCTAATTCAGTACGCTATGCCAAATTTCGTGCAAATCGAAAGATATATAGGGAAAATTGGCTTTGCATATAAGGGGGCCAATATTGATTACTTCTCGGGAGGATATACTTAAATGTGGACTGAAAAAGGCCATTTTGGATCGTAACGGTTTAGTTTTGTATCTCGACACCCCCCGAAGGTAGTAATATTACAACAGAAGTACATACGGACTAACTAATAATGAGTCTTAACATATTATAGGTTATAAACTTACAATTTGTAGTACTGAATATCCCCCACACTATGGGGTATCCAATTCGAACCCAAATTAAAACGAATTTTTATATGTTTAAAAGTGCGTTTAAAAACATCTATATATTGAAAAAAGAGAAGTAGCGCTATATAGTGGATACATTACTCGATATTCATAAATGTTGCCCTTATTAAGAATATATATACTTTATATGGGCGGAAATTACTGTTTCGATGAGTTACAAACGAAAAAAAAAAACATAACTTACCCTTCATAATTTTGTAGTTTGTATAAAAACCATAGTATTTCTTCATTTAATTCGGGTAATTCGAATACTACTGTATAATTCGACACACTCATTGTGTAAAACATGTTCGTGTACGAACTTGCCGCATTTGTTCAAACTTTGTGTGTTACAACATACATTCATACCGAAGTAAACATACACAATGAATACCAGTTCGTCGAGTCTGAAACGTGGATTGTATGAATCAAACGAATGTACAACAAATTCGAAACTCTCATACCTAAAGCAATTCATGTTTGTTGTACCCTCATTCATTGCACTTCATTTCAAACAAATTTATAGAATAGAAGTCATTACTTTGAGTGAGTGACTCATGGGTGGTGTTTTTGTGCATTCATGCAGATGTCTAGTACCGATTAATCTTTACTTTCATTCCCGTTTTTTTTATTTAAGGAAATTGTCACATATAGTCATACCTTGAATTGTTTCACACAAAATAACTTAATGTGCGTATGTTACCATATAGGTCTCTGTTTTCAGATTTATATATTTTATAGCTTATACGCGGCAACTTTTCCGCCGGAAATATGTCCAAAAAGAACTACGAAGTGATAAAATCATAAAAGTTCGATATAAAATGTGTGGAAATGCATATATACTTCAAAGTATACTTTGCAAAATGTTCACTTCACTTACACACAAGGGAAGAAATTTTGAGGCAAATCGGCCCAGCCGTATCTTCAAAATATGTTTTGAAAGGTTTTCGCACATTTTTCTCAAAATTTGTTTTGTAAAAGCCTTCACACTTTATTTACTGACAACTAAACAAAATTTTGAATGCAGTCGGCCAGCCGTTCTCAATTGCTATAATTTTCTACAATATATATATATATATACATGCTAATCTAAATATATATAGATTTTGCCTTCAAAATAAACAAAACAAATTACATTACCAGATTTCAAAAATCTTTATTCAAATATGGACTTATACATGTTAAGCCAGCGATATTTTTTCTAAAGAGAATGTTTTTTATATAAATTCTCATCAATAAATTTGTGCACCCATGTACTTGGTTCTACCATTTTTGGTCGCGGTCGTCCCACTGTGCGACGTTACTGGTTGCCACCTGTTACCCTCTGATACAATATTCAAATCGGATTTTTTTTTAGATGTATTGGAGATAATTTTGCAGGTGGAGACATCGAAAAAAGTTTATGATCGCTGGTATAATTAGGGCTGTTCCTATTAGCAAGACCAACCTAATCTAAAATATTTTGCATTATTGGTGATAAGATTATTTGCACTTTAATTATTTTAAATTATACTTTATGATGGTCTTTCTTTATCAGCTTCGATCGGACGTGTATACTAAATTTTCGTAAGCATTGCATGCCAGGATAATTGGCATGTTGACGAGCTCCTTGACCCTTATATGCCAGGTAAATTCACCATGAGTAATTGTGTCACCGGGAAAATGGTTCATGATGGGCATCTTAGGCAACTTCGAGGCCAGATACTCGACATCGATTACATCAGCCAATGTATCCGCATCGCTGTAGTAGAAGAAAAGTTCCGCTGTTATTTTGCTGACATCATAGTCCGGAGGTGTATCTTGGCCATATATTTTTCGGTTTTGCGCAGTACCATAATCCAATTGGCAGAAACACCCACTCTCATATTCCTGCATGTAATGTAAGACCTGAGTGGATGAGGCACCGGCTGGATGTGTTTCACTTAGCTGCCCTGATACGGTTTTATTCATGTTACCCGAATCAGTGTCTCCATTAAAAAGATAATATATGTTACTGCACATGAACTCCACGACCGGGTGGTTGGTGCATAATATGTTGTAGAGCTCTTGGAAGAATGTCGACTGCATTACTTCCGTGGTATCCAGTAGCCGCGTAAGAGTGTTCGGGCGACCAATGAAACGCCTGGTATACTTGGCCAACAGAGTTTTCATGTTGCTCATGAATGCCACCGGGGCCAACATATGGGCAGTTTTTATTTTCTCATTGTATTCTGGTCTCTCCGCCATCAGTACAAAGAATACAGTTGTACCTTGGGAGTGGCCTGCATAGTGCACAGCCTTTTCGCCGGTGGTATCTAGAATGTAGTCGATCATTGCTGCTATGTCGAGGACTCCAATTTCATGCCAACTAAATCTCCAGAAATAAGGATGATTTGTTGAGAGACGTGTATTGTTGCGCGAATAGGTATTTCCGCGGGCATTGCCCATCCAAACGTCGTACCCAGCATCGGCCAGAAGGTAGGCCAGCGCATCATTCGGCCCACTAAGAATCCAAGCGTCCGAGCAGGAGGTCAGGCCATGTTGCAACAAAATAGCTGGTCGATATTCGTGTTCGTTTTGAAGTTTGTGCGAATAGGGTATGCGGAACATACCGATTATATAATTGTCCTCCGTCTCGACCATATGAACCTCGGCCGGATAGCCATGCTCTTTTACTCGATCAGCCTAAATAAGGATAATGAATTGACAATGTATTAAGAATACCTATCCCAACTACTCACCGTATTTCGCAGTATTTTCTCCTCTGCATCGCCAATTATCGGATGACCGACTGCAGTTTGAAGTAACAAAACTACGAGCAGTCCGCAATAGAAGTTCATTGTTAGTTAGTCCACGAATATTAAGCGTATGGACGTCTAATGCTGCTGCTATAAATACAATTTGCCTATCAAGTACATAGAATAAATTAGCAATAATTGATAATCCGCTTCTGTGTACATATGAATGCATGTGAGAGTATACTCATACACCTCAAGTAGATAAAACACTTGATCGCCCCCAAGACCTATATTGTTAATATCAGATTGCTTCAAGTAACAATCTATATACTTATAACACAGTGCAACAATTTAAGTTTCATAAAATCATAGGTTCTGTTTTCTAAATGGGGTCTCCATTATATCTGGATATTTTTAAACATAGCTGAAGTCGAGGTTCACCCCCTTAAAAATTCGGCAATTATTAAAGTATATGAAAAAATTGAATAGTTTCGGATTTATTGATCTGTCGTTGCAAACATTTCATGATATTGACTTCCAAAGTTTATTTTCGTGGAAGCTGTGTCTACTTTAATGTAAAACCAATAAGGAAAGTATTAAATTCGGACCTGGGCGACCGTATGATACCCTTCACCCTCTGGACATTTACGACATATGTATCCTGACAGATGTCACATTTATAAAAAAAAACATTGACATGAAATTTAACGATTTTAAATACAGTATAAACTCGATAATCCGGACCTCGCTAATCCGGATTATTCGGTAATCCGGACTGCATTTCACAATTCATTGCGTTCCCTATAATCCGGATTGTTTGCAACTTGATAATCCGGATTGTGTTCAAACATTATATATTTTGGTTTTTTTATTGAAGTCGTAGCAAATGAAACACTTGTTTCAGCATGTGGGAATTATAAAACCGTTTTTCTGCCACCAAACACGACAAGCCTTGTACAACCAATGGATCAAAATCCAATAAGAGTGACAAAAATGTACTATAAAAAGTCACTGTTGTGTGAAATTATAAATGCTGATAACGAAGATTACACGCAATTTTTGAAGAATTTCAATATTAAAATGCGCTGCATTTTGTTAAAAAAACTCTTGGGGGAAAGTGAGTGAGAGGTTACTAAGATCCAGCTGGAAAAATCTGTTCAAGGAAGAATGGGATTCTGAAGATAATTTACCGTTGTCTGTGCTGCAGGAAAGACCTAATTCTGATGAAAATATTGAGGAGACCAATATGACCTTTATATCACAACTAATTCAAAACTCGTTTCAAATAAACATTAACAACGAAGAAGTTGAGGCATGGATTAACGATAATAACTCGACAGTGTTAGATATTCAAATTTCTTTAGAGGATGAAGAGGCTGATTCTTTAATTGAAACTCAACTGGTGAAAGCAAAAGATGCTGTTCAAAGTTAAGAAACGTCAATAAAATGGGCTGAAGAAAATAATGTCGGTATAGAAAAAGCTTTTGTTCTTCATGAATTGCGGGTACAGGCATTAGAAAAATGTTTATCTAATTCGCGGCAAACAACTGTACTTGATTACTATGCCAAAAAAATTAATACCAATTTATGTTAACTTTGAAATATATATTTAATTTGCCTGTACTTATTATAGTTTTGAAATGAAGTTCTTTTTTATTAAAAACCAAAAACTATTTAAAATAACACTAATTTAATACATATTTAAAACATTTGAAAAAAAAACTCGATAATCCGGAAATCTCTGTAATCCGGATTTGGGTCTGCAATCAATTATCCGGATTAACGAGTTTTTACTGTATGTGAATTTTGTCTATATGTAAACCGACTAAGATCTATTGATCTGCAACTTATGCTGTATTTCATTTCATCCGGGCAGATTTAGAGCCGTGTTTGTGCAATGCACTATAGGTAATTTGCTCTGTTTTTGAGGCAAAAATTAATAACAGCTGTATAAAACGATTTTTTGATTCGAACAACGGTTATAAACAATTTCATTAAACACAACAAACGATTAAAAACGATTAGGGTAGTAAGTTAAAAAATTTCGACCCTGCGATTTTTAGAGGAATGAATACTTAGGAATGAATAATTATTACAATGTTGTATGTTTTTGCAGAATGCATTTATAACGATTAATTCAGTACCCAGTTATACTACTTGAAGCTATTAATATGTAAAAGTGAAATAAAAACATGCTTACTACAGGCGAACACGATTATTGTAAACACTGGATATACCGAACAACGTTTTTTTCATATGTAACTTTTTTATTTGTAATCAATGCTGAAAACAGTAAATTTTTGATGATTTATATTCTAAGGGGAACTCAAGACCCTCATTTCGCCTTCTCCACTTTTTAGATTTTTTTCTGATAATATTTCCTTTGTAATCAAAATTCGAGTGTATTCTTTATTTCGCGGAAAAGTTCTATCTTCCTATGACATTTGGAACATCTTGACAAATGCATGCAAAATAACCTAATTTTTTTTTTAAATTTACGTATGTTCGTCCATATTGTTGTTATTGCCATCTTTACTTTCGGGGATGTTGTAAACAACAATATGTTATTTGCTTTTATTTCTTTCGTCAAACCAAATATCGAAAATTTTATTGCTTTTTATTCAGAAGTTCCCTACAAAAAATTGATATTGTTACGTTCTTGGATTTTACTTAATCCCGTGTAGACGTTGTTTTATTTCCCAATACAGTTCGTACTAAATAAAACGCGGGTTCTTTCTGATTACGAATATTACAATGATTTTATTGACACAACTTTACTTTACTTGACGGTTTCAATTCGCGATCTGATTCACCTTCCCTTCCCATTTCCCCTATTTATATGAGTCTTGCCTGTCCCTACAGAAGTTTCTAGACGATCTGGTAACACCTAGATTACGGACAATCTACCAATGCAACAAACACATACAAACTTACACTGAGTGAACAATAACAACAACACATATACTGGCGAGGGAGTAACAAAGAAAGAGGAATTAAGCGATCATCAATGATGACGTTTACCAAGAATTGTACGTCAATAACAAAATAGACAATGAAAGAGGAAATGGAAGGATGTAGAAAAATCTATACAGTAGTTGTTGTGAAGTTATTCGAATAAACTGCGTAGTAGAAATTTACGTTACAATTCAAATTCTTAAATTAATGGAATTCATCTAAATTAACTTAAATCTAAAGTTATATTCGTAACAATGCCCCACGAACAGGCTCGTCCCGAATAGGCACAGTTCCAGTTCCGTAGGGGGCCAGCCGCTCCAAATGTACAACTTTCATCGTCGCATCCAGAGGAGCGACAGTCCCAGGTATTTGCCGCTCGATCGTACCTTGCCTTCATGCGGTTGCTAACCATTTTTATTCGATGGCGAACTGCATCGTGGACTTTACTAAAAGAGTTTTGACTGTCTTCATCTCGGTTCACATCGTCGTTTGGGGTAGCACAGAATATCAAATCGCCAGGTAGCTTTAATTCATTTCCGAACAGAACTTTTGCTGGGGTCCGGGATGTGGAATCATGAATGGCCGATCTATAAGCCAGTAAAAACTTTGGAAAATGCTCATCCCAGTCTCGTTGGCCACTGTCCATCACTTTCCGTAGATGTTCTTCCAGGGTGCGATTGAATCTTTCCACCATGCCATCTGATTGTGGATGTAGGGGCGTCGTTCTGGTTTTGTTGATTCCGTAGGAGTCACACATTTCCTTGAAGATCGCTAATTCAAAATTCCTACCTTGATCGGAATGAACCTCAGATGGAACACCATAGCGACAAATCCAATTTTTGCTGAACACATCCACAATTGTCCTGGCTTCTTGATTTGGGATAGCATAAACCTCTGGTCATTTGCTGAAGTAATCCATGACCACTAAGACATACCGGTTCCCAGAGTCGCTTATTGGGAACGGTCCAGCTCCATCCATTGCGATTCTTTCAAAAGGGGCTCCTGAATTATACTGCTGCATGTAGCCTCGACTCTTCCGTGTTGGACTTTTAGCTCTTATGCACCTTTCACAATTGGCAATCCAGTCGGCAATGGATTTTTGACAGCCGACCCAGTAGAATCTCTGTTTTACCTTTTCAGCGGTTTTTGCTATGCCAAGATGTCCTCCACTTGGCCCATCGTGAAACTCCGACAAGACATCTTTTATTTTGGAGTCTGGGACGACGATCAAGTTCCGGTGAGATTTACCATCCTCACTTTCCCATTTGCGATATAAGCAACCATCTATTATAAGTAGACTGTCCCACTGGGCCCAATAGGATTTTCGGAGGTAATTTCTTTGCGACTAAGTCGCTTGCCCGTTTCTATGGCCGAAATTATTTTGCCCAGAATGGGATCTCTTCGTTGTTCCGTCGATCAATCTTCACCCGACTCAAACTGCAATAGTCGGACATCAACGATATTCTCTTTATTCTCAGCCTTTGAGCAATGCCTGCATTCTACCTTGCATGGCCGACGAGGCAGGGCATCAGCATTACCGTGTTTTCCGCCTTTTCTGTGCTCTATTCTGAAGTCATAACTCTGGAGCCTCTCGATCCAACGGGCTAATTGACCTTCCGGATTCTTAAACTGCAGCAACCATTGGAGAGCAGCGTGGTCGGTCCTCAGCAGGAAATACTGGCCATATAGGTATTTGTGGTAGTGTTTAACGCTCTCAAGGACTTCGGCTTCGGACTCTCAGGCTTCGACAATGTCCGGCTGTAGTACCCGATGACTTTTTCCTGTCCGTCGTTTTCCTGGGAAAGGACGCCACCGATGCCGCACGCACTTGCGTCTGTGTCCAGAGCAAACCTACCGCCAGGTATAGGGTATGCCAAAATGGGGGCTCTGCATACCAGGTCTTTGAGCTTTCTGAATGCCTATTCTTGGTCGTTGCCCCACTGAAACTTCTGGTCTTTTTGCGTCAAGCGGCGATGTTGGCAAAATTTGGGACAAATCGACGGTAGTAGGTGCAGAGACCCAGAAAGCTTCGCAGCTCATGGAGATTTCGGGGCTGCGGCCAATCTCTGACGGCCTGAATTTTCTCATTATCCGTCGCTTATTGGGAACGGTCCAGCTCCATCCATTGCGATTCTTTCAAAAGGGGCTCCTGAATTATACTGCTGCATGTAGCCTCGACTCTTCCGTGTTGGACTTTTAGCTCTTATGCACCTTTCACAATTGGCAATCCAGTCGGCAATGGATTTTTGACAGCCGACCCAGTAGAATCTCTGTTTTACCTTTTCAGCGGTTTTTGCTATGCCAAGATGTCCTCCACTTGGCCCATCGTGAAACTCCGACAAGACATCTTTTATTTTGGAGTCTGGGACGACGATCAAGTTCCGGTGAGATTTACCATCCTCACTTTCCCATTTGCGATATAAGCAACCATCTATTATAAGTAGACTGTCCCACTGGGCCCAATAGGATTTTCGGAGGTAATTTCTTTGCGACTAAGTCGCTTGCCCGTTTCTATGGCCGAAATTATTTTGCCCAGAATGGGATCTCTTCGTTGTTCCGTCGATCAATCTTCACCCGACTCAAACTGCAATAGTCGGACATCAACGATATTCTCTTTATTCTCAGCCTTTGAGCAATGCCTGCATTCTACCTTGCATGGCCGACGAGGCAGGGCATCAGCATTACCGTGTTTTCCGCCTTTTCTGTGCTCTATTCTGAAGTCATAACTCTGGAGCCTCTCGATCCAACGGGCTAATTGACCTTCCGGATTCTTAAACTGCAGCAACCATTGGAGAGCAGCGTGGTCGGTCCTCAGCAGGAAATACTGGCCATATAGGTATTTGTGGTAGTGTTTAACGCTCTCAAGGACTTCGGCTTCGGACTCTCAGGCTTCGACAATGTCCGGCTGTAGTACCCGATGACTTTTTCCTGTCCGTCGTTTTCCTGGGAAAGGACGCCACCGATGCCGCACGCACTTGCGTCTGTGTCCAGAGCAAACCTGCCGCCAGGTATAGGGTATGCCAAAATGGGGGCTCTGCATACCAGGTCTTTGAGCTTTCTGAATGCCTATTCTTGGTCGTTGCCCCACTGAAACTTCTGGTCTTTTTGCGTCAAGCGGCGATGTTGGCAAAATTTGGGACAAATCGACGGTAGTAGGTGCAGAGACCCAGAAAGCTTCGCAGCTCATGGAGATTTCGGGGCTGCGGCCAATCTCTGACGGCCTGAATTTTCTCATTATCCGTCGATATGCCTTCCGGCGTCACGTGGTGCCCCAGGAACTTCACCTCTCGTTGGAAGAGACTGCACTTCTTTGGGTTTAACTTGAGGCCTGAAGACGAAAACTGCTGTAGAACATCCTTTAAGTTCTTGATGTGTTCGTCGAAGTTGCGTCCCATGACTATGATGTCATCCAGGTATATGAGGCACGACTTCCACTGCAGCCCTTTTAACACACGCTCCATCAGCCTTTCAAATGTAGCCGGGGCGTTGCAGAGTCCGAAGTGCATGACATTGAACTGCCAGAGACCCCCATTAACGCCAAACGCTGTTTTCTCCTTATCTTTCTCGGCGATCTCTACCCAGTACCCACTCTGCAGGTCGAGGGTGGAGAACCATGACGTCCCGGCTAATGTGTCCAATGTGTCGTCGATTCTTGGGAGCGGATAGCTGTCTTTCTTGGTGACATCATTCAACTTTCTCTAGTCCACACAAAATCGGGTGCTTCCGTCTTTCTTCTTGACCAAGACCACTGGGGAGCACCATGGACTTGACGATGGTTCTATTACACCACTCTTTTCCATTTCACTTATCAGCTTCTGGACCTCGTCTCTTTTTGCTAGGGGAACACTTCTTGGAGGCTGTTTAATGGATCTCGCGTCTGCTGTATCGGGTGCTTCCGTCTTTCTTCTTGACCAAGACCACTGGGGAGCACCATGGACTTGACGATGGTTCTATTACACCACTCTTTTCCATTTCACTTATCAGCTTCTGGACCTCGTCTCTTTTTGCTAGGGGAACACTTCTTGGAGGCTGTTTAATGGATCTCGCGTCTGCTGTATGGATTTCATGCTTCACCACTGATGTCCTTCCTTGGTGCTCTGTTGTCAACGCAAAGGTAGAGGCATATTTCCATAATAGCTGCTTAGCCTTGTTCCTCTCGGAAGGTGATAATTGGTGTGTCCACTCTTTTATGTAGCCGTCGAGGTGCTTCTTCTCCATTGTTGCTGGCTTTTCGGTGCTAGTTTCCAAATTAATTACAGCTTCAGCTGGTGTGCATTGTCCAACATTGGAAAATTGGCAAATTTGCACTAGCTTGTTTGACAGGTTCAAAACTCTAACAGGAATCAATCTGTCCTTGTTGCTTTTCACCAGGGCATTCGCTATTAGTATGTTACTGTTTATGTTTTCTGCTGGTTCCACCACCCACAACTTCTCGGCTCTACAATCTCCATTCATTGGTACCCATATTATTGCTTCGGCACAGGGCGGTATTATCTCTGGATGGTCCGTAGTCAGACGTCTAATGGGTGTACTTTCATCGTAGCCCACGTTTAACGGAATTTCGACGTTATCCAGATTGATACCAAAGGCAATCATAAAATCTGCGCCTATTATCACTTCGTCTACGATATCGGCAACTATAAACTAGCAATTCTCCGATTTATTGGCAATAGTTAGTCTCAGGGTAATCTTGCCGTGTACTGCCGCGGGCTCCCCCTTTGCTGTGCGCAGTCTGACTCCATTAAGTTGCGTTATTTTTCCCTTTACCAAATCTGATCTTATGATGGACTTTGATGCGCCAGTATCTAACGTCAGAACTCGCTTGTCACCATTGATGTACCCAGTTGTTGTTAGGTTGTGACTTTTCTGTTGTACTATTGGTATGGAGATTGTGGGGCCATCGTCGATGGGAGCCAGTTTATGCCCCGCTGGACTGGCTCGATTTAGTTTAACGGTGCCTCATTGGTGGACTGTTGAGCCATTCTTCTACCATCTTTCGTTGGAGGTGGTGACAATGACCTGGATCGTTTGCACTTAGCTCTGCATTTGCGCGCAATATGACCTGCTTTATCGCAGTTGTAGCATCTAATCCTGGGCTTAGTCATCCCTACTAACTTTGTTTCTTCTTTTACCTGCCTCATGGCGTCCTTGATCGAGTTAACGAGAGATTTGGGTTCGCAACATTCGGTCTCCAGTTGGCGAATCTTGTGGGTCTGGGGCTTAACAATTATTCTTGCCGTCTCTTGGGCAAGGGCAAACGTCACGGTTTCAGCAAATGACGCTTTTGGCGACGCATATGTTGCACATTTAAGGGGACCCCCCCCCCATTCTCGGGGTCAAATTTTTTTTTGATTTAATTCGAATCTACACTAATTCAAGAATGTCCTTACAAAATTTCAAGTGAAAATCTCAAGAACTTTTGAAGATATAGCCGATTTATTGTGTCAGCATCAAGTGACGGCTAAAGGGCTTCTCAAACTTTAAACGCGTTTTTCTCTTTTGCGAATGGCGGGCACGATAACTCAAAAACTAATAACCCAATCGATTCCAAATTTTGACACGTTTCTCTGTGAGTGTATCGCTATCATATGAACTAGGATAAAGCCAATCGGTGAAGATCTTCCTTATTTTTTACCTTGGTTTTTGGTCAAAAATCGGCGATTTTCCAAAAATATTTTTTCAAAGGTCCGCCATTTTGTTAATTTTAGAGCGAAGCCAATAATCCTAGTTCATACGAGAGCCAGACATGTACTCTTTCTAAAACCGTTGGAATTTTCGGATTCCGATGTTCCAGTGAGGAGTTATCATGCCCGCCATCAAAAATAAGGACTTTTCTTTAATCACCAAAAACAACAACAAGACAACAACAAAATTTGTTTGTAAATTATTTTTCTTCCTCTTTAAATCTTCAAATATATATGTGCAAAGTTACAAACCTTAACAAGCATTGGTATTCATTTACCAGCCCATTTAAAATCTTAAAAATAAAGAATTGAGAATGGGGGGGGTTCCCTTAATCTCAGGGTCACGTATGCCATTCACAAAGGTTTCGATTTTCATACGGTCCAACAATGGGTGATTCTCTCCTGGATAAGTCATTAGCACCAAACGTTCCACCTCAGCTGCAAAGTCTTGTAACGTCTCGTTTGCCCTCTGTACTCTTCCCCTTAGTTCCATAAGGTAGATGTTTTGTTTATGTTCGCCACCGTACTTACGTTCCAGTGCAGCAATAACATCTTCATAGTTGTTTCTAGAAGCGACAGGAATACTCTGTATAACATCAGCAGCACTGCCCTTCAATGCCAGAAGTAGTGCAACCGCTTTGTCGCTGTCGTTCCACGAAATTCTAGAAGCCACTGTCTCGAACTGTAATTTGAAAACATTGAATGACGTAGAGCCGTCGAATACAGGAGGTTTGATTTTTAGTGTGTTATCAGGAACTCGCACCGGACTACCTTTGATTTCTAGTTCCGAAATTTTCTTCTCCAGATTCGTAAACCTGTGGTCTTGGGCCAGAAATTTCTCGTCAACCGACTGTACTTTCTTATCCAACTCTTTAATTTGGACCTCCACGGTTTCCACTCTCATTCCAATAACTTCTGTAATGTACTCGAGTTTCTCGTTCATTATTCTCGAATTTTCTTCGAACATTCGTCTCGATTTTTCTTCTGACTTTCTGGAATTCTCTTCGAACATCCGTCTCGTGTTTCTGGAATTCTCTTCGAACATTTTAGCCAGCATTTCTCTGAAATCGTCACCCCTGGCAGCTACTGACGAGACTTCATCCTTACTGTCAAACTCATATGTATCGATGTTCATACCACGGCGCTCGAACTCATCCAACAGACGTTTTTGTAGTTCAGCCTTGTTGCCAGTAGAGGACAATTCCAATTTATTGAGCTCCTTCTTCAAGTCGTCCACTCGTAGAACTTCATCGTAGTACTATCGTAATCTCACTTCCGACACCAATTGTTACGTTCTTGGATTTTAGTTAATCCCGTGTAGTCGTTGTTTTATTTCCCGATACAATTCGTACCAAATAAAACGCGGGTTCTTTCTGATTACGATTATTACAATGATTTTATTCACACAACTTTACTTTGCACTTTACTTTACTCGACGGTTTCAATTCGCGATCTGATTCACAACTGACTCACTGTCTTTCCATTTCCTCTATTTATATGAGCCCTGCCTGTCCCTACAGAAGTTTCTAGACGATCTGGTAACACCTAGATTACGCACAATCTACCAATGCAACAAACACATACAAACTTACACTGAGTGAACAATAACAACAACACATATACAGGCGAGGGAGTAACAAAGGAAGAGGAATTAAGCGATCATCAATGATGACGTTTACCAAGAATTGTACGTCAATAACAAAATAGACAATGAAAGAGGAAATGGAAGGATGTAGAAAAATCTATACAGTAGTTGTTGTTGTGAAGTTATTCGAATAAACTGCGTAGTAGAAATTTACGTTACAATTCAAATTCTTAAATTAACGGAATTCATCTAAATTAACATAAATCTAAAGTTATATTCGTAACATAATGTCATGAAAAACGCAAAAAATCGTAACTTCATTAATATATTTCAGTTATCAAAAGATCAGACAAATTCAAACATTTAAGTAAAAGTCTATCTAAAATAACTTATGTGTAAAAAATTTACACATTTATTTTATTATATAGTCAACTATGTAAATTTTGAAGCGCTACACAAACTTATTAACATATAATATATGTTAAGGGAACCCCCCTCCCCCCATTCACGATTTTTTATTTTTAAGATTTTAAATGGGCTGGTAAATGAATACTAATGCTTGTTAAGGTTTGTAACTTTGCACATATGTATATATTTGAAGATTTAAAAAGGACAAAAAAATAATTTACAAAAATTTGTTGTTGTTATTTTTTGTGATCAAAGAAGTCCTTATTTTTGATGGCGGGCATGATAACTCCTCACTGGAACATCGGAATCGTGAAATTCCAACGGTGTTAGAAAGAGTACATGTCTGGCTCTCGTATGAACTAGGATTGTTGACTTCGCGCAAAAATTAACAAAATGGCGAACAAAATTGGAAAATCGCCACCGCCAATATCTCCATGTTTAATTTTTATGTTCATGCTTTGTATTTAGCGGTGTTAAAAGTTTAAAAATACGACTTAATTTTTAAAATTTGTTATTTCTTTTATTTTATTTTCAAAGTTTTGCATAAAAAAATGTCAAAATTACCTACAGTGTAATGGGACAAGCTTATGTAAAACTATTTAAAGTAAACTTGATACATGCTATTCGATGTGCCTCTAATCTGATCTAATCTCACTCGGACATTGGATGAGTATTTGGTGCAAAATTAACCTGAAGTCGGTCGAAAATACAAATCGGAGCATTGTCTGGAACTGCACCAATTTTTACAAATCTTAATCTGGATCGATTTCAGCAAAACTTCAAACCCGTTGGCTATACTAACATCAGTACGTTTTGCAAAATGTTGTGCCTTTGGTGACTAAAATATGTATGGGAACTATATCTGAACCAATACTTGACAATTGTGACATACACAATTTTTTGACAATTCTTAAGTGTTTGGTGCACCATTTACTTGAAATCGAACGAAAATATATATGGGAGCTATTTCTAAACCTGAACCGATTTCTATAAATCTTTGCATACGCCTATCTGTACTTAATTGAGAACGCTTTGCAAAATTTCGTCTTGGTCGGGAGTTTGATGCACCGTTTATATGAAATCGGACGAAACTATATAAAAGAGCTATATCTAAATCTGAACCGATTTCAATAAAATATAATGGACGTCAACCTATAGTCATTTCAATACGATGTCCAAAAGTATGTCTCAATCATACAAACATTGGGAGTTTGGTGCACCATTAGCATAAAATCGAACGAAACTATATATGGGAGCTATATCTAAATCTGAACCGGTTTTCTCCAAAATTTGCAACTTGTACTTTATGTACAATAAAATTACGGGTATACAAATAGGTATGATAAAGAATTATCGGTGTATACATGTGGTGTATTTTTGTATAGTACACTTAAGTCTGTTTTTACACGGTAGATTGGTTCCAGAAGAAGCCGTGTAAAAAAGACATTGATCTTATACATAAAGGGAATTCCCCTAAATTAGTGCTATTCACATTTGCTTTGACCAGTAAAAATTGTTTGTACGCGCTAAAGTGGAATTCATTTAAATCTGGTTTCAGACTTTTTTCTTTCATAAATACTTTTTTGTGATATGAACATACTTCGCAAAAATTAAATTTGACAAAAAAAAAATAAGTACATAAAATTTCAAATCGTGCTAAATGGAATAAAATCGTCAAAAAATATATATGTATATATATTAAATTTTGAAACCATGTTATATCAAAACCGTGTAAAAACAGACTTAGGTGTAGTTTATATGTTTTGTGGAATAAAACCCTCGGCATCGGGAAGTATACCTGTATACAAAATGTATGGTCGAGTCGAGTATGGTTATAGCGAACAAGTAGGGACCAAACAAATTAGTTCGTTATAGAAGAAGCTCGTTATATACAAGGTAAGGCAAAACATAGGCATAGCGGAAATAATATATAAACTGGTAGGTTTTGTGTCCATTTTGACAACTCTTAAACTGCTTATATTTTTCATTGATGAACCTGACATTACAACTGGCATTCTTGTAAAGATTGACAGTGTTCACATAAAAAAATTAAGTTTTATGAGGATTGTCATCGTTCAACATTAAGTATATTTGGAGCAAGTTCGTTATATCCAAATTAAAATATATGAAACTCAAAGTTGTAATGTTCTTAAAAATCTTGTAAGTCATGATTTAGATTAGGCGAGTTTACTTGCGGCAAGTCTTTGTTTGTAGGAGAGAGGGGCAAGGGGAATAGAAATGGAAAAAAATGCTTGTACCGACAATTTTCTGGCAATTCGTTTTGTGTATTTCGTATTTGTTGACATTTATATATATTTAAATGTGAAAAAACAACAAATAGAAAAATATTTTGGAAACCGAATTGCCTTGTATAGACGCATGAAGCAAGTTTAAAAGAGAGCGATAAAAATCGCCGCAAGTAAACTCGCCTAATATAAATTAGGACTAATAGTCCAAATGTGCTTCACAAGACGATATAAATTAAAATTGAATTAAATGTTGACAAAATATGAATATTTTCGTTTTGACGTCTAATATAAATTTGAATGTAGGTAGAGGTTTCAAAATATGATTTGACAGCAAAATTGATACTCAGCTGTCCATACTGTCCGACCTTATATAGGCCTTGCTATAGCCTACCATGAATAATTGTACAATATGAGTGTTAACAAAGGTGGACAAGGTCTAAAGTTTTGAAATTAGACTATCACGCGACATGAGAGTCGAGGACAATTGAGTTCCTGCATTAGAAAAATTAAAACTTGCCTTTGTGATGCAGGCGTTAGGACAATTTTGAAACAAATTATAAAATTCGCGAATGAAAATAATAATTTAATTTCTTTTTCATGCTATAATTTTTCGATTTTTTATGCTTAATCCATTTTATGGTAAACATGGTTCGTTATTTTTGAAAATGTAACCAAAAAGCTCTGACTTCAAATATACATGACTTTAGAAATCACTGCAAATAATGGCAAAACTCTGCGAATTGTGTGAACAATTTGAACTCTTTTAAAATTTCAAAATTGTTACCTGTTACTTCACGTATTCAAATTCAATTATGGGAAATACAACTCATTAAAGGAGTTTTATTTTTTTCGTCAGAGTATGAAATCAAGAATATTAGTTAGAGAATCATCCCTTTGCCTATAAGGTCGCAGATTATATAAGGTCGCAGATTATTTTTGACGAAAAGAATGAAAGTCCTGAAATGATTTATATTTTCGGCGGAAGAAGTAACACTCCTCCGTTAAAAAATAAATAATGAAAGTGTTTTTTTATTTATATTTTTTTATTTTATAAAATAACAAACAAGTCGTGTTTTTATTGTTTTTGTTGTCAAATTTTACACGTTATCAGACGTTTCATAAGACTTGCAGAACTGAATTACGGGATCATTGATAGTTTCTTTGACTTGGTTAGCAAAAATGAAATCTAAATGGCCCCATTTAGGATCATCTATCAATTTGAAGTATTTCAGGTTGACCAAGTGATCGGGTAAACGTTGAATATCCAAGTAGGTTGCAGATCCGTCGGCCATACCATAGTAGATGTACATATCGGCAGATATATTGTCGAGGGGATAATTTGGTGGCTCCGATTGACCATATACTTTCATATTTTTTGTGGGGCCATAATCAAACTGCCGGAACTCATTGCTAACGTATTCTTGAATGTAGTGGATGCCTTGGTTGGACGAGATACCTGCTGGATGTGTTTCGACGAGCTCCGGTAGTATTGTCTAAACGAGAGCAAAAAATTCCGATAGTCAGATTCTAAGCAACACGTATTTCACAAAGTAAGCACTTACGTAGTTCAGATTGGTGTTGTCAGTGCCGGCCCACATGAGGAACAACACGTTGCAGTATTTAGCAAACATGGGATCGCCACCACATGCAGTATCGAGCAATCGCTGGACGTAGTAATTATGGGGAATGAATTCCTGTAAACGTAAAAATACAAATATATGAATATCAAAATTAAGTTTTGAAAAATAAAGCAGGACCCCCACTCATTCTCAAGTTCTAATTTGGACTAGAAAGAAAAAAAATTGTTGTTTTTTGTAATTACAGAAGTCCTTCCTTTCGAGGGTGGCAAGATTGCCGATCGCTCGAAAATTGGCAAAATGGCGGACCTAGGAAAATGATTAATTAATAATTTTGTTGGAAAATCACCTATTAGATTTGGTTTGAACTTATTTCATACGATTGCTATGTAGGAACCGATTGGATTAAAAGATTTTGAGTTATCTTGTCCGCCAATCTTGTTTCGAGAAAAAACGCGTTTAAAGTTTGATAAACACTCTCACTGCCTCAGGTCGCTAACACAATAAATCGCCTATATATTCATGAGTGTTGAGATTTTCACTTAAAGTATTAATGAGAAATTCTTGAGAAGTTGCAGGTCATATTGAATAAAAATAAAAAAATCGATTTTTTTGAAATCGCGAATGTAAGGGGGTCCCTTTAAATAGCTGTTTAAGATCATAGCAAAATATAATTAAATTCGAAATAATACAGTATGTCTGCTACAAAAAATACAACTCAAGAACAACCACATAAAAACTTCATACGGGAGGAAATTTAAAGAATAATTTCGATTTTTATGCGTACCAAATTTTCCTGTTGGGTAATTAAAAAAACACATAATTTATATGTTCCCGCAATGCAAGAATGTACCACTTTTTACTCAGATAACAAATTTTCCTTTGTGATATCGAAAAAATAGTAAAAACTATTAGATTCTTGCTGAACCGGAACAGACTTAATTGACACGCTTATTAATTGTGTTGGAATCAAATCAGACGTTTTCTTCAGTGTCATACTAATGTCAGTTTTTCCCACAAGAATTTCCCGTATAATGCGACCACATACAAAAATATGTATTGAGGATTCTATGAAGTATGTAATCGGTCGGTTGCTATATCCTGGCGTGCAGTAATTTGTACCATGATTGCAACTACCGTGTTGAGATATACTCACCTGAGAACCTAATATATCGGATCCGATTCCGGGGGTTCCAATATAAGGGGCCAATCCAACGACCATTCCGTCTGTAACATTGCCCATGAATATGGGTGGAGCTAACATGTGTGCTGTCTTAATTTTCTCGTTGTATTCCGGTCTCATACTGGTCATGACAAAGAAAACCGTTGTGCCTTGCGAATGACCCGCGTAATGTATTTTGGACTCGCCTGTTTCCTCCAAAATATAATCAATCATTGCTGGGATATCAGTGTAGCCAATTTCATGCCAGCTGAATTCCCAGAAGTACGGATGATTTATAGAAATCTTGGTATTGTTTCGCGAATATATGTTTCCACGAGCATTACCCAGCCACACATCGAAGCCACTATCGGCAAAGTTATATGCCAATGCGTTATCCGGTCCATTGAGCAAGAAACAATCCGAACAAGAGAACAGGCCATGTTGTAATAAGACGACTGGCTTTTTGGTGTTCTGGTTTTGCAATTTATGTGAGTAAGGTATGCGGAAAAGGTTTAAAACATAACCATCAGGAGTTTCGACGTAGTGCGACTCAGCCGGATATCCATGTTCCCTAATGCGATCAGCCTGAAATACATTCAACACAGGGAATATTAATCAGTGCGCGTAAATGTTTGTCACTCTTTTTGAAACGTGTCACTTACAGACGTCTTGACGGGTTTAAACGGTATGTCGATGTAGGGATTAACTTGCACCTCAGCTGCTGCTGTAGCCAGCACCAAACCCAAGATCAACAGTTTTGGCAACATATTCGTTTCGTCGTTAAACATAAACTGATGAAGTCGAACTGAGAATGCTACTTATCAATGTTTCGAGGGCCCAGCAGTGTGCAGCGTGGATAATCTTATCAGAAGATAATGTTTATATTTACTACTCAATATTAAACCGACCGTGAGGGGTATATGTTTTATTGTATAATCGATCAATATTATCGCCCGAATATATAATTCGGTATGTGAAACAGATTTATGACATGAGAAAATATTCTTTTTTACGAAAAACAGATTTACGCAAATTCTGCTGATGCATCATTTATATTTAGTGTATCGAACAACTAGGCTATGGTTCCGATATGGTTTAACAACCGACATTACACTAGAGGGCGCATAAATGCAATTTAGTCAGCAATTGACATGCAATTTTTGAAATTCCTTCCAGTGTTGTAATGTATTTGTATGTGTATAAAAATGTAAATTTTATGAGATGTACCAATTTTGGACATTGCTTTTGTTTGTGGCAGATTGATATTTTTTATGGATTTTTTACGATTTATATTTTGATGTTCACCAACAACACATTTCGGGGGGATGAATGTCCTTGGTGAGTATATGAAAACCCCAAAAGTTCAATGCGCAAATACTAGCCCTACTAGGAGCGCGTTTAGACTAGACGATTTCAAATGTCAATTCCATGGCGTATACGTCACCTTAATCCTATTCACAAATACTGTGGATTATGTTCGACTTGTATGCTATGGAATAGACATTGGAGATCGAGTGGATTTCGTAACTCTAAACACACTTTTTGGCAAGATCGACTTCACTGCGTCTGTTTTGTTAATGATAACTTCCGAGCAAACTGTGATAGGATGCTCCAATATATCTATCAACATACACTTTACAGGATATCAGTGTCCACCATGGCCCAATTAACAGGTCGTGTAAGAGGCGAAATGATTTCGCCCGAAGTGTCAAAATTTGACTTAATCGTGTGAAGGCGTAAACAACAAATTTGACAGTTTCAGGGATTTTCTACCAAAATGCCCGATAAAATTCGCCTCTTACACGACCATTTAATAGGACTATGGTATCCACCTACTTTTAAAATGGCATCACAGGTTCATTACATTTTTACATATGAGCTACAAACAGCAATTGTTTACGTTGTGCAAGGGCGCAATCAAAACTGGGCAACTATCACCAATAAAGATAGTATAGATTATCTAATCTCATGTTCGCAGAGTTTTTTAAAAAGTACCCCCACAACGAGTCAACATGACAGGCTCGATCGTAAATAAATTAACATTTATTTATTTGAAACTAGCTGAACAGCCGGCCAAATGTTAATTTATTTATTCCAATATTCGATATTTTAAATCACTTATACAGTAAAATCTCACTAATCCGCACAATTGACTCCAATACTGATATTTCCGCTTGATCACATTTTTAAATTGATTTAAAATTAATTTTTTATGAATTTACTGATTACTTCAATATCTTTATAAAACAAATAATAATTATAAAACAATAAATATAAAACAAATTAAATTAATATTATTTAAATATAAGGAAACAAGATAGACACTTGGTTCCTTTTGAGAATATGCATAGAATCACTTTTTAAGTCGATTTATGCATGTCCGTAAACAAAGTACAGGTCGCATTTATGATCCGAAATTGGATGAAATTTGCCACAGCTCATTTATTTCGCCCAAGGACGAACCCTATTGAATTTGGGAAAAATCCGTTCAGATTTAGATATAGCTACCATATATCTTTTCGTCCGATTTTCCCTATATATATATCTCCTCCGATTTGCACTAAATTTGGCACAACGTACTGAAATGAGTATAGAATGATGAGTGGTAAGTTTCGGGAAAATCGGTTCGGATATATATATATATATATATATTCGTCGGATTTTATGTAAATGTTGCACCAAAGTCCCTATATATTCTTGGATTTGCACGAAATTTGGTATATCGTACTGAATTAAGTCTAGAACGATCTGTGTTAAATTTCGTAAAAATCGGTTCAGATTTAGATATATCTTCCATATATATTTTAGTCCGATTTTATGTAAATGGTGCACCAATGTATCTATATATCCTTCGATTTGCACGAAATTTGGCATAGGGTGTTGAATGAAGTCTAGAGTGATGTGTGTAATTTTCGTGAAAATCTGTTCAGATTTCGATATAGCTCCCACATATACATATATATTCTTCCGATATTACCTAAATAGTGCATGGGTGTCTGATTGAAATTATATTGTTAACAGTACAGCCTACCGAATAGCGTGTATCAACTTAGCTATAAATCGTTTTCCATAAATTTGTCCCATGATACGCAGACAACTATAAATCTGCCCGAATGAAATTAAATTTATTATAGATTGCAGAAAGACATGAGAATGAATGTAAGGATGCACATGCAATTGTAAGGATACTATGTAATATATACCCAAAGTGGTGAAGGGTATCATATAGTCGGCTCAATCCGACTTTACTATTTCCTTACAGGTTTCAGTTTTAAGTCGGGTGTTTTATTCACTTAAATAAAACAAAAACTCATTTTGAAATAATAATATATAGAAAAGGATTTTTTTTGTAAAATTTGTTTGAGTTCAGAATAGATATTATTATAACTAAAATAAACAATAGTTAAGAATATTAATTTGTTTTTTTTTATACAAAGTCCTTTATTTGGGCTCTCTAGTACAATCCATATTTTACTGTGTGTTTTGATTTGCAAAAATAATAATTAGTAATTTGCTTCACGGTATTTCTATATATAAATTATAATGAAAAATTTACAAAAACATTATTTTTGCCTTGGGATATTATAAAAATATAGTTAAGGTTAAAAATAAGTAATAAATAATAAGTTTAATCATATAGCCACCAAAATCTTTTTGGTTTTGGTTTTTGAGATATGGAAAAATCGTTATTAGATGCGTTAGTGTCAAATCTGAGATCAATTGCATGATTTGAACAATCTATAGCTATAGAAAATTATAATATATCGAAAAAAGAAATTAATAAATACATTTACATGAATGACTCTTCACCCTTAAAAGGCATAAAACTCAAAAATTCAGCGTGAGCCCGGCTGGGATTTGAACCCTTTTTCCCATGACATCTGGTGATTCTTGTCCGACGCCTTAGCGTTCAAAACCACCTCCTTATCTTCCTACGGTCGCACAATATGCAGTTGTATATCATTGAAGAAAAAATTATGTAGTCTGTATGGAAAAAAGTCCGTCACTACAAGAAAAATATACTCTGAAAAGGAATGTCCTGGTGTGATGCCAAATGTCCGAACCTTGACACGGTTGAATTTAATTCGTAGATGCAATTTCGCATAGTGGTGGGAATGTAGTATCTCTCTGGCTTTCCTTTTCATTGCAACTTCGATCATGTAGCTCATCTCGAAAAATAAATTAATAAATACATTTATGTGAATGTTCGTTCCTTCGCCCTAAAAGGCATAACACTTGGAGATTGTCTTAATTTTTTCGATTTTGAAAAATATAAAAATGGCTAGAAATAAATACAGTACACCTATAAAACAAATTATCAGTGATTATGGAAATAATTATCACAGAAAGTAATTTCGGAGAAATATTCAAAACTTTAAACCCACTAATACTTATTTTTGGAGGAGTTGAGCACGTGTCTATAATCGAGTGAACCGTTTGATAAGAATATTTGGTATTCAACAAGAATACCAAAACACACCACAATACCGACCTGAAAAAGTGGACCAATATTGACCATTTTTGGTAAGAAGACTTGTCACAAATTACACATAACAGCCATTTAGACTGGAAAACGCGTCAAAAATCTCCAAAATATAGGACATTTTGAGGTTCTTTTATAAAATGTGAACCGATATATCCCATATTAAATGCCAAACCTCCTGGAAATATAACAACAGACAGTCGGACGTAATTAAATCGACATTCCGAGTACCGTTGAATATTTCGAGGTGTTGCAAACGGAATGACATATTTAATTTACACCCCACATTAGGCGCAGGTTACAACACGTTAAACTGCTTTTTTGTCATTTCGCGTAGCCAGTGTTGGTATCTGTTCATAGGAGAAAGTCTTAAATACACGGCCGAAGGCCGCCCACTCAAAAAACTATTCTATTTTAATATTATTATTCTGTCACGCAGCCATTGTTGATATCTGTCTTAAATCCCCAGCCGAAAGCCGTCCACCCATGAACTATTCTATTTAAAAGGAGATTCTGTCGTGTAGACGGAGTTGGTATCTGTCCATAGGAAAAAATATATTTTTTTATTTTTTTTTTCCTTAGTGTTGGCGGTTTATTTGGGATACCATTTGTATTTTGTTTTTGCAAAATAGTCAGGCTGAATCCCAGTTTGTTGTTTTTATAAAAAAACAACTATTTATTAGTGGGGAATGTATGGCATTGTTTTCTTCCTTATATATAATATGAGTAGATGATTAAGTTAAAAAATATATTTTTTAATATATATCATGTGTTCGCATGTTAAATTGGTATATGTGTATTAGAAAATATATGGAAAGGCATTACTAATCGTGAAAAGGTATTAAAACTAAAGACAATATTTTAAATTCATTAAGGTCACAAAAATGTATAACTTCATTACTCTTAATAATCTGTATTTGAAATCTAACCTTTTATTTTTAGATTTTTTAGTTATGTGAGCAGCATTTACTTTAGATTTATGTATAGACATAAGAGCGTGGGTTTGCATTTGATTTTTCACATATCACCATAAATAGGGTAAAAATGTCTACCTCAGGAAAAAATTCGAAAAATCTGTTTGTTTTTACCAGAATTTCAATTTCAATTTATTTCATAAACGAGAATCTAGCCCAAAGGGCCAAAAGCGATTCAAAAAACAACAAAATATAAACTACTCCAAAAGCTTCAAACTAACAGTGTATTAGCTTAATGTTATCTTAACGACTATTCAGTTGGAGGGGTTCAGAACCATTGTACTTCAAAAACATTTTTATTATTATTATTCCATTATTTGATGCAGCGACCTATCACATAGGGCAAAGGACTTCAATATTATATCTACTCTCAACCACTAAATTCAATTTACAGGTTCAAATATCTTATTATTATATCACAATTATCAATTAAAAAAAATAAAAAAATATAATATATTATAGTTAAATTTATTTAAATGTTGAAGTCAGTTATGCAATAAAAACACAAACAAATAAGCAAAACCTATGAATTTAAGATGAATTGAGTTTGAAGTAATCGTATAAATGAGTTCGATAACATTTTAAGGAAGAGTTAAATGTTTTAAGAGAAGGCGGTAAGGTGTTAAAAATTCTAGAAATTCGTACAAAAAAGGCTTTTTCCAATAAAGGACACAAACGCGGAACAAGTATTTGTATGTTTCTAACAGATCTAGAAAACATAAACAAATCAACTACAGAGGAAGGAGTCTGCAACTTAAATACCTTATAGAACAACAACATTGACCTTAAACTCACAAAACTTTCAAAGGTACAACCGAGGAACTCTTTAACGTAAGGAGAAATGTGATCACGACGTTTAACACAATATACATATCGCATAACCCTATGGAACAATAGTTTAATTTTACGTAAAACATATCCACAACAACCCCCAAAAATCTCAATACAATACAAAAAATTTGGCATAATCAATGCATGGGCCAATTGAATTCTAATGCTCTTAGGAGGAGCCATATCCAAAGAGTACAACTTTCTTAAAATAAAGTTTACCTTGGACACCAAAGAATTAACATGCACATCAAACACCAAACTACTATCAAGAAACAAACCAAGACATTTCATAGAGCTTACAACATTTATAGAATTATTATAAATGGAAACATTTACTGAATTCTCTTGCAAGTTCCCAAAAAACATAACTTTACTCTTACGTGTATTAATTGAGAGTCCTTTTGCAGATAACCACGTTACTAACACATTGATATTAAAATGTATAGAGGACTGCAAAACATCTAAAAACACATATTCTCCTTTAAACAAAATCTGCAAGTCATCAGCAAATGCAAATGACATGCAGCTCCTACTACTAATACAACTTAGCAAATCATTAACATACATAACAAACAATAGAGGCCCAAGTACAGACCCCTGGGGTACACCACTACTCACAGGGAGCATTCCAGAAACAACATTCCTACAACAAACATACTGCTTCCTTCCAAACAAATACGACGAAATAAGCTTACAAGCTGAGGACGAAAAATTGAACAAACGATGCAATTTTCTTATTAAATTAGCGTGATTAATTTTGTCAAAGGCTTTCTCTAAGTCTACTGACAACAACACACAACAACCTCCCGTACCAACAGTCTTCCTTATATTGTCAGTCAATCCAACGAGAAGAGATGCAGTGCCGCGATTACTCCTAAACCCATACTGGCTCTCATGTAATAGAGAATTTTCACCAATATAAACTAGCATTTGATCTTTCATGACATACTCAACCATTTTAGAAAGAATCGGCATTATAGATATAGGCCTATATTCACTAGAATCACCATTCTTTTTTTGAATTGGCACTATTTTTGCAATTTTCCACATCTCTGGAAACACAGACATTGTTAACATAGAATTGACAACGTGCAACAAAAATTGACCAACAAGGGGGAAAACAAGTTTTAGAAATTTTAGCTGAAATCCATCATAACCAGAATAATCAATTGCACGAAAGGAAAAACCATCAAAAGCATCAACAGGAATACAAGAAACATCAAAAACATCTACGGATTGATTCGAAACAAAAGCTGAATTCAGAGCCTCAACATCAACATTCCCGACTTCTCTGTCATCAGTACACAAACCGTTTTTATTTAAAATTGACCACACTTCCTTTGTGGATTTATTAGCAAACATATCCCTATGAGCAATAAATTTTAGTTTTCTTATAGTTTTTTTTGGCTCGGTTACGACAGCGACAAAACAATTTTCAACACTTTTGTCCCGAAGATAGGACCTATAAGAAATGTCACGAAGAGACAAGTGATACCGAATTTCAGCAGACTTAAACCAGTCATCTTTATTAATTTTACAAAATCTCCTTTTGACAGGAACTACACTATACAAGTGCCGAAGACCACAGTTCAATATATCAAGCTGGGCATCAACATCTGCCACAGAATAAAGCTCACCAAAGTTATATGTATTAAAGGCGCTGGAAAGCGCCACAGGATCAACAGAACTGAAATCTGCATATTCATAAAAACTCTGCACACAAAAACTGGGAACATTAATTGATAGAAAGATGAACGAGTGATCAGAAATACCAGGGCACAAAAACTGATTTGAACATACTACCAAACTCAGACACGACACAAAAAAATAATCCAACAAAGAAGTAGAGGTATGCGCAATATCGACGTGTGTGGGATTGAGTTGTGGACAACAGATAAATTTAATCTGCTACAAATTTCCCTTACAACTAAACTTCGCTGCAGATCAAACATATTATTATTGAAATCTCCCATAATAATAACATTTGAGTACCTAACAACAAGATCAGAAATTTCATTTTCAAAAGCCACAATATCGCCATGTGGCAAATAAACCACACCAACAAGAAACACACAATTGCTTACAATTACCTCGCAGAAAATATATTCAACAACTCCATAAGAACTTCCTCTGCACACAAATTTATGTTTAATATTCTGAGAAACATACATTACAACACCACCTCCTCTGTTACAAGGACGATCACTCCTATAACAAAAATAACTTGGTATTTGTATAGCTTCTGTGGAAACAATAGGCTTTAACCAAGTTTCTGCCACGCCAAAAATGCCAAGATTATTACCCTCTAAAATATTTCTCAATTCATGGATTTTAAAAGTATTCTTACTCAAATTATAACTTCTGAGATTTACATGACCTACTTTAAGATTGTTTCTAAAATTGCATAACTGACTTCTAAGAAAACTATTATCGCTAACAATATTACCTAAACTCGGACGTAATTAAATCGACATTCCGAGTACCGTTGAATATTTCGAGGTGTTGCAAACGGAATGACATATTTAATTTACACCCCACATTAGGCGCAGGTTACAACACGTTAAACTGCTTTTTTGTCATTTCGCGTAGCCAGTGTTGGTATCTGTTCATAGGAGAAAGTCTTAAATACACGGCCGAAGGCCGCCCACTCAAAAAACTATTCTATTTTAATATTATTATTCTGTCACGCAGCCATTGTTGATATCTGTCTTAAATCCCCAGCCGAAAGCCGTCCACCCATGAACTATTCTATTTAAAAGGAGATTCTGTCGTGTAGACGGAGTTGGTATCTGTCCATAGGAAAAAATATATTTTTTTATTTTTTTTTTCCTTAGTGTTGGCGGTTTATTTGGGATACCATTTGTATTTTGTTTTTGCAAAATAGTCAGGCTGAATCCCAGTTTGTTGTTTTTATAAAAAAACAACTATTTATTAGTGGGGAATGTATGGCATTGTTTTCTTCCTTATATATAATATGAGTAGATGATTAAGTTAAAAAATATATTTTTTAATATATATCATGTGTTCGCATGTTAAATTGGTATATGTGTATTAGAAAATATATGGAAAGGCATTACTAATCGTGAAAAGGTATTAAAACTAAAGACAATATTTTAAATTCATTAAGGTCACAAAAATGTATAACTTCATTACTCTTAATAATCTGTATTTGAAATCTAACCTTTTATTTTTAGATTTTTTAGTTATGTGAGCAGCATTTACTTTAGATTTATGTATAGACATAAGAGCGTGGGTTTGCATTTGATTTTTCACATATCACCATAAATAGGGAAAAATGTCTACCTCAGGAAAAAATTCGAAAAATCTGTTTGTTTTTACCAGAATTCAATTTCAATTTATTTCATAAACGAGAATCTAGCCCAAAGGGCCAAGAGCGATTCAAAAAACAACAAAAAATAAACTACTCCAAAAGCTTAAAACTAACAGTGTATTAGCTTAATGATATCTTAACGTCTATTCAGTTGGAGGGGTTCAGAACCACTGTACTTCAAAAACATTTTTTATTATTACTATATTATTCCATTATTTGATGTAGCGACCTATCACATAGGGCAAGGGACTTCAATAATATATCTACTCTCAACCACTAATTACAATTTACAGGTTTAAATATCTTATTATTATATCACAATTATCAATATAAAATATATAATTTATTATAGTTATATTTATTTAAATGTTGAAATCAGTTATGCAATAAAAACACAAACAAATAAACAAAACCCATGAATTTAATATGAATTGAGGTTGAAGTAATCGTATAAATGAGTTCGATAACATTTTAAGGAAGAGTTAAATGTTTTATGAGAAGGCGGTAAGGTGTTAAAAATTCTAGAAATTCGTACAAAAAAGGCTTTTTCCAATAAAGGACACAAACGCGGAACAAGTATTTGTATGTTTCTAACAGATCTAGAAAACATAAACAAATCAACTACAGAGGAAGGAGTCTGCAACTTAAATACCTTATAGATCAACAACATTGACCTTAAACTCACAAAACTTGCAAAGGTACAACCGAGGAACTCTTTAACGTAAGGAGAAATGTGATCACGACGTTTAACACAATATACATATCGCATAACCCTATGGAACAAGAGTTTAATTTTACGTAAAACATATCCACAACAACCCCCAAAAATCTCAATACAATACAAAAAATTTGGCATAATCAATGCATGGGCCAATTGAATTCTAATGCTCTTAGGTGGAGCCATATCCAAAGAGTACAACTTTCTTAAAATAAAGTTTACCTTGGACACCAAAGAATTAACATGCACATCAAACACCAAACTACTATCAAGAAACAAACCAAGACATTTCATAGAGCTTACAACATTTATAGAATTATTATAAATGGAAACATTTACTGAATTCTCTTGCAAGTTCCCAAAAAAACATAACTTTACTCTTTTGTGTATTAATTGAGAGTCCGTTTGCAGATAACCACGTTACTAACACATTGATATTAAAATGTATAGAGGACCGCAAAACATCTAAAAACTCATATTCTCCTTTAAACAAAATCTGCAAGTCATCAGCAAATGCAAATGACATGCAGCTCCTACTACTAATACAACTTAGCAAATCATTAACATACATAACAAACAATAGAGGCCCAAGTACAGACCCCTGGGGTACACCACTACTCACAGGGAGCATTCCAGAAACAACATTCCTACAACAAACATACTGCTTCCTTCCAAACAAATACGACGAAATAAGCTTACAAGCTGAGGACGAAAAATTGACAGTCAACAGTCTTCCTTATATTATCAGTCAATCCAACAAGAAGAGATGCAGTGTCGCGATTACTCCTAAATCCATACTGGCTCTCATTTAATAGAGAATTTTCACCAATATAAACTAGCATTTGATTTTTCATGACATACTCAACCATTTTAGAAAGAATCGGCATTATAGATATAGGCCTATATTCACTAAAATCACCATTCTTTTTTTGAATAGGCACTATTTTTGCAATTTTCTACATCTCTGGAAACACAGACATTGTTAACATAGAATTGACAACGTGCAACAAAAATTGAACAAAAGGGGAAACACAAGCTTTAGAAACTTTAGCTGAAAGCCATCATAACCAACTGCGGGGGACTTGATTTTATTGAAAGCATCAACAATCTCAGCATAATCAATTGCACGAAAGGAAATACCATCAAAAGCATCAACAGGAATACAAGAAACATCAAAAACATCTACGGATTGATTCGAAACAAAAGCTGAATTCAGAGCCTCAACATCAACATTCCAGACTTCTCTGTCATCAGTACACAAACCGTTTTTATTTAAAATTGACCACACTTCCTTTGTGGTTACGACAGCGACAAAACAATTTCCAATTCTCAACACTTTTGTCCCGAAGATAGGACCTATAAGAAATGTCACGAAGAGACAAGTGATATCGAATTTCAGCAGACTTAAACCAGTCATCTTTATTAATTTTACAAAATCTCCTTTTAACAGGAACTACACTATACAAGTGCCGAAGACCACAGTTTAATATATCAAGCTGGGCATCAACATCTGCCACAGAATAAAGCTCTCCAAAGTTGTATGTATCAAAGGCGCTGGAAAGCGCCACAGGATTAACAGAACTGAAATCTGCATATTCATAAAAACTCTGCACACAAAAACTGGGAACATTAATTGATAGAAAGATGAACGAGTGGTCAGAAATAACAGGACACAAAAACTGATTTGAACATGCTACCAAACTCAGACACGACACAAAAAAATAATCCAACAAAGAAGTAGAGGTATGCGCAATATCGACTTGTGTGGGCATTGAGTTGTGGACAACAGATAAATTTAATCTGCTACAAATTTCCCTTACAACTAACTTTCGCTGCAGATCAAACATATTATTATTGAAATCTCCTATAACAATAACATTTGAGTACCTAACAACAAGATCAGAAATTTCATTTTCAAAAGCCACAATATCGCCATGTGGCAAATAAACCACGCCAACAAGAAACACACAATTGCTTACAATTACCTCGCAGAAAACATATTCAACAACACCATAAGAACTTCCTCTGCACACAAATTTATGTTAAATATTCTGAGAAACATACATTACAACACCACCTCCTCTATTACAAGGACGATCACTTCTATAACAAAAATAACTTGGTATTTGTATAGCTTCTGTGGAAACAATAGGCTTTAACCAAGTTTCAGTCACGCCAAAAATCAAAAATCACCAAGATTAGTACCCTCTAAAATATTTCTCAATTCATGGATTTTAAAAGTATTCTTACTCAAATTATAACTTCTGAGATTTACATGACCTACATTAAGATTGTTTTTAAAATTGCATAACTGACTTCTAAGAAAACTATTATTGCTAACAATATTACCTAAACTAGTTGAAAAATTCATTATCTGATCGTATAATTTAAATGAGCGTAAGAAACAAAATTAAATCCAGGGAAAAGAATAAAATTAATAAATAATAAATAATTCAACTACTCACACAACCTTCACTTATGAACTACCAGCAATACTATCTGCACTTAACCGTGAAACAGCAGATAAATCCAAACCGCATGAGGCAGCACTAGCAACATTAGCTACACCAGCAGAGACATCATCACCATTATCATTCAACATACTAGTGCACTGATTTATATCAAGCTCACCCTCTCTTCCATCACGGAAGACAACCAACGCTTTAGGGTTATCCTCACTCTTCAGCTTGAACTTTTTGATTTTATTATTTCTCCACAACTTGCGACAGAGATACATTAATTTTGAAGCTGTACGATTATGATGGTCATTCAGGTACACTCTACTTCTTACAGCCACACCAGTGATATCACCAAGCATTAGAGGATGACGTCGCTTTTGGTAACTAGCCATTAAACTGTCTCTAACCAGAATGGAATTAAACTTAACCAGCACGGATTTACCCTTTGAGATGTAGCAGCAATGGTTTATGTCGCCAGGGTTCAAATCAATATCGTATATAGCTGCGATTTTCATTATCGGGTCTCTCAATCTCTTGATCCCATCAGGCAAACCACTGACAATTATGTTTGACCTATTGAGACGCCTAGTTAGTATATCGGCTTCAATTACAGACTCTTGCTAAGTCTGCTCGAAAATCTTAACTGCAGCCTGGCAACTCCGCACTGATTCCTCCATTAGTTGAAACTTACTGTCAACCTCAGAACGTATCGTCTTGACCACATCCTTAATTTTCAGCATAAAGCTTTCAAATTGCTTCTCCAAACATAGCTTATATAATTCAAACTCTTGCCTCAGCGTTTCATAAACATCTCCAGTACCGCTTTGTGTATCAGTACCTGCATGACTAAAAGCAGTAGCATCAACGGTATTATCAGTCTTCTTCTTAACACAGGTTGGGCATTTGAATAAAAACATCATTGTTTTTCTGTTCCTGTATAAGAAACTGTGTTGCTCTTTAGTCACATTAACACAGTTAATATGAAAAAACATTCCACAGATACAGCATCCAACACTGTTCTGGTTGTTCTTGACAACACTACTACAAGTTGGGCACGTATATGTTTTTGTTGTAGTTGGCATGGTTTCAGGATTGGATTCAGATAACGTTCCAGATATATTATCGAACACAGATGACAACCGCAACGACATCAGCTGCAACACAACAAGGGGGATCAGCTACAGCAACACAACAACAAAGCAAATGAAACGATAAACCACTACAGCAGTCACCAACTACTCCACTTGCTTGTAAACAAATTTACACCAACGCAAAGAGTACACAGCTCAATATCAATCAGTATAAATACAGCATTTATTCCAGAAACACTTCGCGGCAATTTGATGTTGTATTCTTCTTCTTCCAATCAGCTATTGTTTTATTTAATTTACAATTTGGTATTGTAAATCATTCCTCCAACACACAATTGATGGTCGCAATAAAATCAATTTATTAACGCAAAAAACAACTTAATTTGCACTGCTATGCAAAAATTATTTATTAAATTTTATAATTTCCCGGGAGCAAAAATTTTTACTGACACATCCTATAGGGCTCGCAAATTCGTTTCAAATTACGCAACACTAAAATCTACCGCCAATAATCTTAACCTTATTTCTGCTCAAAATCATGGAACGGTAAATAGCAAAACACCCAACGGATGATCAGTGGAAATCGCTTTACACGAGGTAGTAAAACACATTGAGGACACCTTCGAAAAGGAACTGAGAACTTCGCCTGCCAGATACCGACATACAGGCGAAGGTTTAAGCTATAACGAATTGTCTAAACTGGTAAGTTTTATCTTTGGTCAGGATACAATAAATACAGTGACAGATAGTAAACATGTCATAAAAGCAATAACTTCCGAAATAGTTAAAAACAGTTCTGAAATGTATAAAATCCATAAAAAATTCTCAATAAATATACCAACAAATAATAACATTCAATTTATTATTACTTTTTTCTGGGAACATTAAAAGCATTTACTTTAACTTCTGTAGCACTTAAACCGATCCACGTAATTCACGAATATACTAAGCCTGTTTATTTTTGTCTATTTTGCCCAATTCGTTAATAGGTGTAAACTATGGGTTTTATATCTATGTGATGTAACGAAAACTATAATACAAGAAGTTAAATGTAAGGGTACAATGCAATTGTTATTGTACATCGCTTTTTCAAAAAAAGGAAGTTACAAAAATTACACTTTTCTCTGTCACACAATACGTCTAGAAATTCAATAACGAGGGGACTGGACAGAACACTAAATGAAGATAAGACTAAGCAAATCTTAAAGCTTAACAAAAAAGTAATTAGCAGACTAACAGGACATTTCAGCGGACAGGCACTGTCACAAGTGTAGCAGCAAGTGTATAGCGTGTGGGGAAGACAGTGAAATGCTGGAACATTTCTTACACCACTGCCCAGCCTTTGCAAGCCATCGAACACAATTCTTGGGCAATGATGCTATTCACGAACTGACCGACATGAAATGAAAAGTCTGGAGGACTTCACTAAGAACACAGAATTCATTGAAGTATAAGAAGTTCAGTTTTGTGATATTTTCTTTAAAATCACTGGCTTAAGTCTATATGTAGTAGGATTTGTCCATTCGATTTTACACGTTTGTAGAAATAAGTTACAATGTTTTACAATAGTCTTTTTTGTATAAATTAATAATAATGTGTTAAATTAAAAAATATTATAGTGTATTAATTTGTTGAAATTAATATCTCTCTTACCCTTCTTTCAACTTTGACTCCCAAATTTTCTTCAATTAAATCATAATCATCGTCCTCTAATCTATCATCTAGATCGTCATCATCATGTTTTTTACGTTTCTTAGAAGCATTTGAAGTATCGGAATCTTCTCCATCTGTTCCATCTTCCTCAATCGGATTGTCGTCGATTAAGTCTTTCAATTCCTCACGTAGTCTTTCTTCATCATCTGCAATAAAAAAAATTGGGGGATAGTTAACAAAATATTGATAATTTATTATAATTACAATTACACAAATTCCACAACTGTAAAGTACTACAGGCACAAATCAATGGCAGAGTGTTTTTGTTTGCTGGAAAGCAATAACAATTAATGTTCACCTATTTTTTTCGTTTGTTCCCACGCCTCTCTTACCCGGCCCTGGCGACCGAGGGGTTCACTTCCCCATGCGTAGGGAAGGCGTACACTCACCACAGTCCGCAAAACTCCGAGTTAATTACTTACAACTTTATCAGCTACAGAGAATTCCTCAGGCAATAATGTGTATTCACAATAATTACATTGATAATATAACTACACAAACTTAAGAACAATTGTTATTCCTTTTTTGCCTGTTAGGGCGATGATCATTGTTGAGCTAAATGATCGAAGTTTTGCAATGAAAAGGAAGTGATTCGACGCTGTGTGACTTCACAAAGGTCTTAAGTAGATAATTTGTATTTATACTGGATGTAATTTCGAAATTACAAATTTATCAAAGTTCGACAATTGTCTCAACTCCAGAAGCAGCCCTTTACAAAGTAGATTTTTGTTGTAGAGATGGATTTATGCGACGCCTTAGAAGTATGTTGATGGTTTAGAACGCTAAATGGTCTGGCAACATTCATCCGGGATTCAAATCCTATCCGGACTGGTAAAATTTCCCAGGTAACACTTATCATTTAAGAAATAAATTTCGATTTATCACTACTTTTATTTATCACTATGTAATACGTAATTATAATATATTCCACTGAAATCGTTTATAACGACATATCGGCTATAACAACGAAATCCAAATGTACCAAATTTCGGCCTTTATAGTACACAGAAAAAGCTTATATGTATTCGATTTTTCCTATCAATTTTAATGAAGAAATCTACGAACTAAAATATTTCTCACAAAATGCCGAAAACACCATTTTCGAAGATCGTGTTATGTTTTATTACTTTGTTCTGAATTATTTAATGTCTATTAAGCACCAAATCTCTAATCGGGCAAAGTAACTAAAATCAGACTATATCTGAAACATTGGCTGAAACTTGAACGTGTTCTAATTAGGAATCGAAACCTGCAATATTTGTGAAAAAATGTCAATACATATACATACGTTGTTACGTTTAGGATATACCAAAATGTCTATTTAAACAACAATTTAGCTAGCTTTGGAAGGTATTATTGAAAATTTTCTTAAACTCGGGAAGTATATAAGTTACCGAAATAAACATTCGTCGCTGAGAAATGCTTGGTTAGCATTTTCCCACAATAAATGACTGTAAGTGCATCGTCGGCACATTTTGAAAAAGCACCACCATGAAATGAAAGACAAAACTAAGACTCGGCAGTCTTCCATCGAAACTCAAACTTAAAACAAGCAGCACCAACAAGTAAAGGAACTTGAGCAGCAACAATAACAACAACAATCAAGGTTATTCTAATAATAATAATGTTAATAACTAATACTTAAGAAACAACAATTAATATTATTCTAATAATTTTAGTGAAACACTTAATACTTAATAAATAATAATTAAATAAAGATAATTAAGAAATCAAAACAAATAACTGGCGCCCAACGATCAATAGAATCCATGTAAGTAGAGTAATCATTCCTCAAGAAAAAAAAACTTAAAAAAAAGTGACCGAATTATGAACACGGAACAAATCAAACAAATTGTGGTGCTGCTGTAAGTGCAGCAATCCAAGGGCAGCGTGCCATTATAGACTCGGAAAATAAGGCGTTAAAAGATCAAATTAGTGAACTGACGAGGAAAATATGTGTTATGCAAACTCCGTCGTCATCCGTAGAGACGTACGAAGAAATTAAAATCACCAGCTCGATCGGTACGGATGACCTCGATGCTGTGAAATCTCTTCCAGAGATTAATGGAACAAGGGAAAAGTACGTATCATGGCGGGCCGCAGCAAAAGCTGCGCATATGATTCATGAAAATACCGTGAGGACGGCAAGGTATTATCAGGCTGTTCTGATAATAAAAAATAAAATTGTTGGCAATGCTAATGACGTCTTAGCATCATTCAACACAGTTTTAAATTTTAAAGCAATAATTGCACGTCTTGATTTTACTTACGCTGATAAAAGACCCATATATTTAATCGAACAAGAACTGCCCACATTAAGACAGGGGGAATTGTCAATTTCAGAATTTTATAGTGAAGTAGAAAAAAGAGTGGCTATGTTAGTGAATAAAACTACAATGACATACGGGGACAATACGCAACTGACTATTAACCTTAATACAAAATACAGACAAGATGGTCTGCGCATTTTTATTTCAGGATTAAAAAAAAAACACCTTGTGACATTCTGTTTTCGTCTCGTCCCGAGGACATGGCCACAGCCTTGGCCCTCGCACAAGAAGTTGAGGCAAATCATCAACGATATGTCTTTGCAAATAGCTTCGCCAAGAGAAATGAGATGAAGGATAGCGAGAGTCAACCGTATAGACTTTCTTCGAAAACTCAAGGTACGGTGAATAATCAGCAAAAATCAGAACCCATGGATATAGATCCATCTTCATCAAAATTTAGATACAGCCAATGTTCAAACTCTCAAGCTCCTTATGTGACACCGAAACCTGATAGTTCTAACAAGGTGTTATACGGAGGCGACGAGTCAAGAAACATTAATAATTTACCACCAAAAGCTGAAAACGTTATCTAGATTCTGGTAGATTTTCTAATGGCAATGTTCAAAAATGGCAGAATTGAACCATATTGAAGAAACTCGTTGCAATAATGAAACTTGCGATAGAAATAATGAAGTATTCGCAGATGAGAATAGGAAACTAGACGAGGACACTTATGAGGTGTTGGCATGTGAGGCTGACGAAGACATCGAAGAGCTTAATTTTTTAGGCAAGGGTCCCTGCTTCCTTGGATCCCAAGGGTGATTGCAGGCAAAACAAGAAAATTTTTAATAGATACTGGCACCTCCAAAAACTACATTAAGCCATTCAACGGACTCCAGGGAGTGACATCAGTTAATCGACCATTTTTGGTAAAATCAATTCATAATACAAACAGAATTAAGGAGAAAGTCCGAACAAACATATTTGGAATATTTACTGATTTTTTTGTTCTTCCTAGTTTGGAGACGTTTGATGGGATAATCGGACTCGACCTTTTAAAAACTTTGAACGCATCAATAGACCTGGGAAAATCGAAATTTTTTATGCAAATAACGTCGAACCACTTTACTATGATTCATGTAAAGATGTTAATTATTTAGAACTAAATTCTTTAGCAGTTCCATTAGGTTAGAGGAAAATTTGATATGATTCAAAGAAATATTAAAGCTTTTGCCCATCCTGACGAAGCACTTGCTTATAATACTAATGTAATTGCTAATATTACCCATTGGGTGTAAGTGATTTTGTCAAAAACGAAGTTGAGAATTTACTAGCCAACGGTATTGTTAGACCGTCACGATCCCCTTACAACAACCCAATATGGGTGGTTGATAAAAAAGGAGTAGACGAATTTGGTTGCCCAAACAAACGTCTGGTTATTGGCTTCCGTAAACTAAATGACAAAACCAAAATATCCTATACCAGACATAACAGAGATTTTGTCTAATTTAGGTGGGGCCAAGTATTTTACAACCCTAGACCTAAAATCCGGTTTCCATCAAATAGAGCTAGCTGAGCGGGACAGAGAAAAAACAGCATTCTCCGTGAAAAATGGAAAATACGAGTTTTGTCGTTTGCCATTTGGCTTAAAAAACGCACCTAGTATTTTTCAGCGTGCCATTGATGATGTTCTACGAGAACATATCGGGAAGTGTTGTTTCGTCTATATTGATGATGTAATTATCTTCTCGACATCCGAGGAAAATCATATTCGGGATGTGGAATCAGTTCTAAAAAGTCTTTTAGAGGCAAATATGAAAGTTTCAGCGGAAAAATCGAAATTTTTCAGACAAGAAACAGAATATCTCGGATTTATGGTAACAACAAATGGCATAACAACCTGTGCTGATAAAGTAAATGCTATGAAAAATTTTCCACAACCCACAACGCTACGTGGGGTTCGTTCTTTTTTAGGTTTAGCAGGGTACTACAGATGTTTTATTAAGGATTTTGCAAAAATCGCAAGAATTTGGCAATGTCTCTGCGTCTCAGTCAAAGAAAATAAAAATTACTCTAAACGATGAACAAATCCATGCATTTAATGCATTAAAAAATATTTTGATATCGGAAGATGTGTTATTAAACTATCCTGATTTCAACACCTTGAGCGACAATTCCAGTGTTATAACCGAAGCAACAGTTCACAGTGAAGCTTCATTTACAAACACAATATTATCGGTAGACAAACCTGTAAATTATTTTCGGAATCAAATCATAATTGAGGAAGGAACTTAAAAGGAGACTTATTTGAGATGTTGCAACAAGTTGTGAAGCCAGATGTTGTAAACGCAATTCATTGCGATCTACCAACGTTGGCAAGAATTCAACATAAGTTAATTGAGCTTTTCCTAGGTGTTAAATTCAAATATTCGAAATCATTTGTCACCGATATCACGAACCTGAATGATCAAAAGGAAATCATTGCGGCAGAACACAACAGAGCACACAGAGCCGCGCAAGAAAATATTAAACATATTTTAGAGGATTATTTTTTTCTAAAAATGGGTAAAAAAGCCAAAGAATTCGTAACAAACTGCCGAATTTGTTTGCAATCAAAATATAATCGACAACCTACCAAATATCAGATAGCTCAAACTCCCATCCCAACAAAGTATGGAGAAATCCTCCACATTGACATTTATTCCACGGATTCTAAACACTTTCTCACATGCATTGACAAGTTCTCTAAATTTGCTGTAGTTCAGCCACTAAGATCGAGAACTATAGTAGACGTACAGCCCCTACTCCTCCAGATTCTAAATTTGTATTCTAATACAACGACTATTTACTGTGACAACGAAAAGGCATTCAATTCAAACACAATAAAGTCGATGTTGAAGAATATATTCAACATTGAAATTGTAAATGCGCCTCCATTACATAGTACTTCTAACGGACAGGTGGAACGTTTCCATAGCACCCTTACCGAAATCGCTCGCAGTCTGAAAGTTGAGAGATTATTAGATGATACAGAAGAAGTTATACTCATGGCTACAATAGAGTATAACAGATCCGTGCATTCAGTGATTGGGAAAAAACCTATTTAAGTATTTCGAACAAACGATTTCGACGGAGAAGTTGTAAATCGGCTTCAAAGTGCTCAGCAGAAAGATCTGACACTACATAATGCAAGCCGAAGAACTCAGATATATGAATCAGGAGATAAAGTTTTGGTTAAGACCAACAAAAGATTGGGCAATAAACTTACTCCTTTATATGTCGAAAAAGATGTTCAACAAGATCTATGAACTACTCTATTAATAGGAGGGAGAAGGGTCCATAAGGACAATATAAGAACCTAAACTGAGTTAATTATTTTTTTCTTTTTCCTTATTTTTTCTTATCTTAGGTTGACTTTCGGATTTATAAGCCTTTTGGCACTCTCAACCGCCGAGTTTCTTGACTATAATAATGCGAATTATATTCCAATTTATGATGGAAATTTAATACTTTTTCAAGAATAGGAATACCTTAAGCACATTACGAATTTGACACTATATTCGAACATGAAGGATGAGGCGGCCAATGCATGCAATTTATTCCCGGAGTCGCATATAAAAAAATTATAAAAGCAGATTTTGATGAAATTGACAGACTATTGAATTTAGTAAATTTGCACCATAGGTATAAAAGGGGATTAAATGCCCTAGGGACTGTTTTGAAATACATCACTGGAACCCCAGACCAATTACAAGAAATTTCGGATCAACTTATAGACCAAAACAATAGACAGATTAACATTAACACGGCAGTGCAGCTGCAAATAGATGAACTCTCTAAAAAACTTTATCAGATTTTGGCAATAGAAAAAAAGGAAAGAATTAATACGGGAAACTTGTTTGATTTACTACTATCGAGAAATAGAGCCATTATTTCTGATCTTAATGGCATAATTCTGTCACTCACTTTAGCAAAAATCGGTCTTATTAATCCGGCCATTTTGGATGCCCAAGAAATAAAACTTATTGAGATGAATGATTACTCTACCGCGGATATTTTAAGAGTATCTAATATTAAAGTTATTCAAGTTGATAACGTAATTATCTTTTAATTAAATATCCTAAGCATAAGTCAACATGTAGAAAACGTATCATCTTCCCTGTAGCTCACAATTGCCGTCTGTAAAAATTTTACAATAGCCGTTAAAACTTGTACTGCAACCATCCCCACATTTTGTCTACCTTCATTGGCATCGTCATGTGCTTTGCAACTAGTGTCGGGAAAAAAGGCTAATTGTCGCACTAAATTTAACAACATACCACCCATAGTCGAAATTGATGATGGCGTTGTTGTGGTCAACGACCAAACAGTAAAAATTGAGGAAAAGGGAGAGCCACCGCTGATTTTTAGCGGAACATACTCGTTATTGTTTGAGGAAGAAGTCAAAGTCAATGGAACAGTTTATAAGAATCGAAATGGCTCAGTGTCCTTAACACCAGGAATATCTCGGTCGGCTGTCGTCAACCTGACGGAGGATATAGAGGTGCTAATTATCCCTTATCTGCACCATTCAAACTTAGAAAATTTGCAGCATATTCAAAATCTTCAGCGCAAAACCACTATATAAGTTTAGCCTTGGTCATCTCTCTTTGTGGAGTCTTTTTTACATTTTTTATGGTTAATCGAATTTAAAAAAACGCAAATTAGCTGCCTTCAATGAATCTCTGCAAGCAGTAGTATCTCAAACAGCCACTGTATCCGGGGACGGCTCCAACTAAGGAGGGTAAGAGTTACCGAAATAAACATTCGTCGCTGAGAAATGCTTGGTTAGCATTTTCCCACAATAAATGACTGTAAGTGCATCGTCGGCACATTTTGAAAAAGCACCACCATGAAATGAAAGACAAAACTAAGACTCGGCAGTCTTCCATCGAAACTCAAACTTAAAACAAGCAGCACCAACAACAATCAACGTTATTCTAATAATAAACATTTTAATAACTAATACTTAAGAAACAACAACAATTAAAATTATTCTAATAATTTTAGTGAAACACTTAATACTTAATAAATAATAATTAAATAAAGATAATTAAGAAATTATATATATATATATATATATATATTCGAATCCTACATGGGAAACATTGCGAATTAGATGTTCTAAGTGTCTAACTTATGGTGTTTTTACACGATATGTATTTTACATATGTGCTGTCACTTTATTTACATATGGAAATCGAACTCGTCATGTGAAACATACGCAAATTTCAATGTGTCAAAACGGTATGCAATTACAAATTTTGATTTAAGAAAAAATAAAGGTGTTTTTTGTTTATAGGTTATGTCATAAATAAAATACATATGGGAAATTACAAAATTCTTTTAAAATTCCATTAAAAAAAATTTGAATTTTTTTGCGAGCACATTTATGATTTTTGGTACATAGGTTAAGAAAAATATGCTGATTCGAAATCTATTCGCGTTCACAAATTCGGATGCTGCGCACAAAAGTTATAGTGGTTTTTAATCTTGTATTTCAAATATAAATTAAATGATTTCCTATTCGTTGTAATTCGCGAATTTCTTCACAAATGGTTAAACACCATTGTTTTCTTTGCATACTAGTCAAATCACATTGAAATACGGTATAATAGTCGCGAAAAACAAATAGAAGCATGAAGATATCGGAAAATAAAATAAATTAATTTTTGAATCAAAACTAATTTTTTTTTGAATTTTCGATTTTTTAGTATTGTTAAGAGGATACGGGTTTGCCTTAATCTTCTAAAATATACGACGCTTTCTTCTGCAAATTATTTTAGATGATTGTTAAATATCGGTAAATTCATTTAATAAGAGTTTCGTCGTTAAAAGTGACTAAATATATTGCACATACAATTCTTAAAAATATCAATATTGAAAAGTATGCAATTCGCGTTTTAGTTGATATCAGTTGATGCGCATCTCTTCCAATAATTATGCATTTTACGAGGTTTCATTAAGCGGCCAAAGTGTGCTGCTCGATGCATTTTACTATGCAAAAACCCTAAAAATGGCGCAGCGTGCATACGATTTTTATGCGCATCCGATTTCAGTAATCTCCTATGAAAATACACAAAAGTGCACCTATTTTAAAAGGATCGGTTAAGAACCGCGGATGTGCTCGATGCACTTTACTATGCAAAAACCCTAAAAATTACTAAAAATGGCGCAACGTGCATACGATTTTTATGCGCATCCGATTTCAGTAATCTCCTATGAAAATACACAAGAGGGCACCTATTTTAAAAGGATCGGTCCACAATCGATTTTTGATAAAAAACGCATATTATTCGCGTATCGATATGTTTTTGACCTATTTTTACACAGATTCGAGAATATTGTTACGAATATAACTTTAGATTTAAGTTAATTTAGATGAATTCCGTTAATTTAAGAATTTGAATTGTAACGTAAATTTCTACTACGCAGTTTATTTGAATAACTTCACAACAACAACTACTGTATAGATTTTTCTACATCCTTCCATTTCCTCTTTCATTTTCTATTTGGTTATTGTCGTACAATTCTTGTTAAACGTCATTCCTCTTTCTTTGTTACCCCCTCGCCTGTATATGTGTTGTTGTTATTCCTCTTTCTTTGTTATTCCCTCGCCTGTATATGTGTTGTTGTTATTGTTTACTCAATGTAAGTTTGTATGTGTGTTTGTTGCATTGGTAGATTGTTCGTGATCTAGGTGTTACCAGATCGTCTAGAAACTTCTGTAGCGACAAGCAAGGCTCATATAAATAGGGGAAATGGAAAGGCAGTGAGTCAGTTGTGAATCAGATCGCGAATTGAAACCGTCGTGTAAAGTAAAGTGCAAAGTAAAGTTGTGTGAATAAAATCATTGTAATAATCGTAATCAGAAAGAACCCGCGTTTTATTTGGTACGAATTGTATCGGGAAATAAAACAACGTCTACACGGGATTAAGTAAAATCCAAGAACGTAACAATTGGTGTCGGAAGTGAGATTACGATAATACTACGATGAAGTTTAAGGATCTACGAGTGGAAGACTTGAAGAAGGAGCTGAATAAATTGGAATTGTCCTCTACTGGCAACAAGGCTGAACTACAAAAACGTCTGTTGGATGAGTTCGAGCGCCGTGGTATGAACATCGATACATATGAGTTTGACAGTAAGGATGCAGTGGATTTATCGGAAATGGGCGAATCCAACGGTGGGGAAGTCTCGTCAGTAGCTGCCAGGGGTGACGATTTCAGAGAAATGCTGGCTAAAATGTTGGAGGAAAATTCCAGAAAGTTAGTAGAAAACACGAGACGAATGTTCGAGGAGAATTCCAGAAATATGAACGAGAAACTCGAGAACATTACAGAAGTTATTGGAAGGAGAGTGGAAACCGTGGAGGTCCAAATTAAAGAGTTGGATAAGAAAGTGAAGTCAGTTGACGAGAAGATTCTGTCTGTGGATGAGAAATTTCTGGTCAACGACCACAGGGTTACGAATCTGGAGAAGAAAATGTCGGAACTGGAAATTAAGGGTGGTCCGGTGCGAGTTCCTGATACACTAAAAATCAAACCTCCTGTATTCGACGGCTCTACGTCATTCAATGTTTTCAAGTTACAGTTCGAGACAGTGGCTTCTAGAAATTCGTGGAACGACAGCGACAAAGCGGTTGCACTACTTCTGGCATTGAAGGGCAGTGCTGCTGATGTTATACAGAGCATTCCTGTCGCTTCTAGGAACAACTATGAAGATGTTATTGCTGCACTGGAACGTAAGTACGGTGGCGAACATAAACAAAACATCTACCTTATGGAATTAAGGGGAAGAGTGCAGAGGGCAAACGAGACGTTGCAAGATTTTGCAGCTGAGGTGGAACGTTTGGTGCTAATGGCGTATCCAGGAGAGAATCACCCATTGGTGGACCGTATTAAAATCGAAACCTTTGTGAATGGCATACGTGACCCTGAGATTAAATGTGCAACATATGCGTCACCAAAAGCGTCATTTGCCGAAACCGTGTCGTTTGCCCTTGCCCAAGAGACGGCAAGAATAATTGTTAAGCCCCAGACCCACAAGATTCGCCAACTGGAGACCGAAGGTTGCGAACCCAAATCTCTCGTTAACTCGATCAAGGACGCCATGAAGCAGGTAATAGAAGAAACAAAGTAAGTAGGGATGACTAAGCCCAGGGTTAGATGCTACAACTGCGATAAAGCAGGTCATATTGCGCGCGAATGCAGAGCTAAGCGCAAACGATCCAGGTCATCGTCACCACCTCCAACGAAAGATGGTAGACGAATGGCTCAACAGTCCACCAATGAGTCACCGTTAAACTAAATCGAGCCAGTCCAGCGGGGCATGAACTGGCTCCCATCGACGATGGCCCCACAATCCCCATAGCAATAGTACAACAGAAAAGTCACAACCTAACAACAACTGGGTACATTAATGGTGATAAGCGAGTTCTGACGTTAGATACTGGCGCATCAAAGTCCATCATAAGATCAGATCTGGTAAAGGGAAAAGTAACGCAAATTAATGGAGTCAGACTGCGCACAGCAACGGGGGAGCCCGCGGCAGTACACGGCAAGATTACCCTGAGAGTAACTATTGCCAATAAATCGGAGAATTACGAGTTTATAGTTGCTGATATCATAGACGAAGTGATAACAGGCGCAGATTTTATGATTGCCTTTGGTATCAATCTGGATATGAAAGAGCGTGTGATGACCTGGTCTAACGTCGAAATTCCGTTAAACGTGGGCTACGATGAAAGTACACCCATTAGACGTCTGACTACGGACCATCCAGAGATAATACCGCCCATGTCGAAGCAATAATATGGGTACCAATGAATGGAGATTGTGGAGCCGAGAAGTTGTGGGTGGTGGAACCAGCAGAAAACATCAATAGTAACATCCTAATAGCGAATGCCTTGGTGAAAAGCAACGAGGACGGGCTGATTCCTGTTAGAGTTTTGAACCTGTCAAACAAGCAAGAGCAAATTTGCCAATTTTCCGATGTTGGACAATGCACACCAGCTGAAGCCGTAATTAATTTGGAAACTAGCACCGAAAAGCCAGAAGCCATGGAGAAGAAGCACCTCGACGGCTACATAAAAGAGTGGACACACCAATTATCACCTTCCGAGAGGAACAAGGCTAAGCAGCTATTATGGAAATATGCCTCTACCTTTGCGTTGACAAAAGAGCACCAAGGAAGAACATCAGTGGTGAAGCATGAAATCAATACAGCAGACGCGGGACCCATTAAACAGCCTCCAAGAAGTGTTCCCCTGGCAAAAAGAGACGAGGTCCAGAAGCTGATAAGTGAGATGGAAAAGAGTGGTGTAATAGAACCATCGTCAAGTCCATTGTGCTCCCCAGTGGTCTTGGTCAAGAAGAAAGACGGAGGCACCCGATTTTGTGTGGACTATCGAAAGTTAAATGATGTCAACAAGAAAGACAGCTATCCGCTCCCAAGAATCGACGACACATTGGACACATTAGCCGGGAATTCATGGTTCTCCACCCTCGACCTGCAGAGTGGGTACTGGCAAGTAGAGATCGCCGAGAAAGATAAAGAGAAAACAGCGTTTGGCGTTAATGGGGGTCTCTGGCAATTCAATGTCATGCCATTCGGACTCTGCAACGCCCCGGCTACATTTGAAAGGCTGATGGAGCGTGTGTTAAAAGGGCTGCAGTGGAAGTCGTGCCTCATATACCTGGATGACATCATAGTCATGGGACGCAACTTCGACGAACACATCAAGAACTTAAAGGATGTTCTACAGCAGCTTTCGTCTTCAGGCCTCAAGCTGAACCCAAAGAAGTGCAGTCTCTTCCAACGAGAGGTGAAGTTCCTGGGGCACCACGTGACGCCGGAGGGCATATCGACGGATAAGGAGAAAATTCAAGCCGTCAGAGATTGGCCGCAGCCCCGAAATCTCCATGAGCTGCGAAGCTTTCTGGGTCTCTGCACCTACTACCGTCGATTTGTCCCAAATTTTGCCAACATCGCCGCCTGTCTACACCGCTTGACGCAAAACGGCCAGAGGATTCAGTGGGGCAACGACCAGGAAGAGGCGTTCAGTAAACTCAAAGACATGCTATGCAGAGCCCCCATTTTGGCATACCCTATACATGGCGACAAGTTTGTTCTGGACACAGACGCAAGTGCGTGCGGCATCGGTGGCGTCCTTTCCCAGGAAATCGACGGACAGGAAAAAGTCATCGGGTACTACAGCCGGACATTGTCGAAACCTGAGAGGAACTACTGTGTGACGAGGAGAGAGCTGCTTGCTGTCCTTGAGTGCATTAAACACTTCCACAAATACCTATATGGCCAGCATTTCCTGCTGAGGACCGACCTCGCTGCTCTCCAATGGTTGCTACAGTTTAAGAATCCGGAAGGTCAACTAGCCCGTTGGATCGAGAGGCTCCAGAGTTATGACTTCAGAATCGAGCACAGAAAAGGCGGAAAACACGGTAATGCTGATGCCCTGTCTCGTCGGCCATGCAAGATAGAATGCAGGCATTGCTCAAAGGCTGAGAATAAAGAGAATATCGTTGATGTCCGACTATTGCGGTTTGAGTCGGGTGAAGATTGGTCGACGGAACAACGAAGAGATCCCATTCTGGGCAAAATAATTTCGGCCATAGAAACGGGCAAGCGACCTAGTCGCAAAGAAATTACCTCCAAAAGCCCTCTTTTAAAATCTTATTGGGCCCTGTGGGACAGTCTACTTATAATAGATGGTTGCTTATACCGCAAATGGGAAAGTGAGGACGGTAAATCTCACCGGAACTTGATCGTCGTCCCAGACTCCAAAATAAGAGATGTCTTGTCGGAGTTTCACGATGGGCCAAGTGGAGGACATCTTGGCATAGCAAAGACCGCTGAAAAGGTAAAGCAGAGATTCTACTGGGTCGGCTGTCAAAAATCCATTGCCGACTGGATCGCCAATTGTGAAAGGTGCATAAGAGCTAAAGGTCCAACACGGAAGAGTCGAGGCTACATGCAGCAGTATAATTCAGGAGCCCCTTTTGAAAGAATCGCAATGGATGTAGCTGGACCGTTCCCAACAAGCGACTCTGGAAACCGGTATGTCTTAGTGGTCATGGATTACTTCAGTAAATGGCCAGAGGTTTATGCTATCCCACGACGCCCCTACATCCACAATCAGATGGCATGGTGGAAAGATTCAATCGCACCCTTGAAGAACATCTACGGAAAGTGGTGGACAGCGGTCAACGAGACTGGGATGAGCATATTCCCAAGTTTTTACTGGCTTATAGATCGGCCATTCATGATTCCACATCCCGGACCCTAGCCAAAGTTCTGTTCGGAAATGAATTAAAGCTACCTGGCGATTTGATATTCGGTGCTACCCCAAACGACGATGTGAACCAAGATGAAGACAGTCAAAACTTTTTCAGTACAGTCCACAATGCAGTTCGCCATCGAATAAAAATGGTTAGCAACCGCATGAAGGCAAGGTACGATCGAGCGGCAAATACCGATGGGTTTCAAGAAGGGCAACTGGTACTATTGTTCAATCCACAACGGAAAAAAGGACTATGCCCCAAATTGCAAACACACTGGGAAGGACCCTACAAGATTGTCACGAAAATAAATGTCGTCGTTTATCGCATCCAGAGGAGCGACAGTCCCAGGTCGAAGATGAAAGTTGTACATTTGGAGCGGCTGACCCCCTACGGAACGGGAACTGTGCATATTCGGGACGAACAGGCTTAAGCGGGGGGCAATGTTACGAATATAACTTTAGATTTAAGTTAATTTAGATGAATTCCGTTAATTTAAGAATTTGAATTGTAACGTAAATTTCTACTACGCAGTTTATTTGAATAACTTCACAACAACAACTACTGTATAGATTTTTCTACATCCTTCCATTTCCTCTTTCATTTTCTATTTTGTTATTGTCGTACAATTCTTGTTAAACGTCGTTCCTTTTTCTTTGTTACCCCCTCGCCTGTATATGTGTTGTTGTTATTCCTCTTTCTTTGTTATTCCCTCGCCTGTATATGTGTTGTTGTTATTGTTTACACAATGTAAGTTTGTATGTGTGTTTGTTGCATTGGTAGATTGTTCGTGATCTAGGTGTTACCAGATCGTCTAGAAACTTCTGTAGCGACAAGCAAGGCTCATATAAATAGGGGAAATGGAAAGGCAGTGAGTCAGTTGTGAATCAGATCGCGAATTGAAACCGTCGTGTAAAGTAAAGTGCAAAGTAAAGTTGTGTGAATAAAATCATTATAATAATCGTAATCAGAAAGAACCCGCGTTTTATTTGGTACGAATTGTATCGGGAAATAAAACAACGTCTACACGGGATTAAGTAAAATCCAAGAACGTAACAATATGATATCACAAGAATGAATGTATGTTAAATCAATTCGCAGGAATCCGCGATTATATACTCGAATTTGTCAAAATAAGTTTTTGCAGTTTTTCCCAAATTCAAGGTACCTATAACCCCCGTTTTATTGGGCGGAATTGAACATGGATGGGCTCATTAGATCCAGCACGTAAAAAACTAAAATCACGCGGGGTTCCACGGAATTTGAATTGACCTTCTTAAATTAGGACTCAAAAAATAGGTTTTTTTATAAAAATTTACGCACCAAATTTTAGTCTTTGGAATCCAATTGCAAAGAAGCTACGGTGAGCACATTCATGAGATACACACTAAACGAAGCAAAATCACTATTTCTACAATCCTATAATTAGTTAATCCATTATCTGGATCAAAAAGCACAAAAAATCCGGCTTCAAAATGTCAGCATCCATTTTGGATGGATGCAGTGATTATATCGAAAAATCATACATTAGAACCATATTGCCCATGGGGTATTCTGCAACTTAGTCACTGATCACATGTACGTGCGTTGTGTAGTTTAGCCACAAATCAGGAAGGAACACAAAAAAAACTCGTTGGCTTCAACACATTTTCACACTACATTTTATAGAAATGAATTAAAATTATATGCAATATGTTCATATTTCGCGAGTTATAACCTTGCAAACCTCAGCTTCAAGGAATTTAAAAGATTTTTGTAATTTCCCATATGTATTTTACTTATGACATAACCTATAAACAAAAAAACACCTTTATTTTTTCTTAAATCAAAATAATTTTTTTTATTAAACAACTACAAAGGAAATAATAATTTGTAATTGTTGCCTTTTCATCCTTTTCTTTGACATGCAATTGAAATATTTTCTTCCAGCAATGTGTTTCATTCAAACAGCTGATTTCCTTATGTTTCACATACGAAAATAGAGCGCGTCCTATTCGGAAAAAATATATTTGTAATTGCATACCGTTTTGACACATTGAAATTTGCGTATGTTTCACATAACATATGTAAATAAAGTGACAGCACATATGTAAAGTAGGGGAGAGGGGGGCACCTTTGAACACTTTTTGCTTTCAAGCCTTATAAATTTTTTTATTTTATCATTTTTGGTTTCTTATAAATTTTAACTAATAGGTGCATATGTAACCTTTAAAATGAATATACATATGACATACTATAAGCTTGATAAATATATTTTATTACTGTTTTAATGGACGAACTCAAAGTGTTCAAAACTGCCCCCCCAGGGGGGCACCTTTGAACAGGGGTTGGCATTTTCGAAAGACATGTTTTTTTTACAGTGTTTATGTTCAGATATGTATGTATTTTATTCATACATATCATAAATGCATTAATACATTAAAAAATATATAAAAATGTTCAAAATTTAAAAAATTTAGATCAAAAGTTATTAAAACATAAAATGACTTAAAATAGAAATTAATATGGTGAAAAATACAGTTAATTTCGTAATCTTATCAGCCCATTTGAAATTTTGAGAAATCGAAGCCAAAAGTTAAAAACTCCTTGTTTTACTCGAGTTTAATGGGCATGTTCAAAGGTGCCCCACCCATGGCATTTTACGGAAATTTAAAATTACTTTTTTTGTAATAAATATATATGAAAGAAATTACATTAGTAATGTTTGAAATGATTGTTGGAATGCAAAAAATTTGTTTGACGAAAAAAAAATATCACAGAATTCTTCCTGCGCCCTTACAACCAAATGAATAAAAGTTTACAATGACACTGAGAAAACATGGTCACCCATAAACAATTTTTCGACAACTGAAAAAGCAAGCCAAAGTGGTTTACGCATATAGAGAACAAGATTGCCATATACAAAAATGTGGTTGCGGGTCGGAAAAATATTAAACCAAGATTTTATGAGCGCTGTTCAAAGGTACCCCACGTTCAAAGGTGCCCCCCTCTCCCCTACATATCGTGTAAAAACACCATAAGTTAGACAATTAGAACACCTAATGCGCAATTTTTTCCATGTAGGATTCGAATTTATATATATATATACTTCCCGAGTTTAAGAAAATTTTCAATAATGCCTTCCAAAGCTAGCTAAATTGTTGAGGTGTTTGTAATCTTTTGTAGCAATTAACATTTTAAATAGACATTTTGGTATATCCTAAACATAACAACGTACATATGTATATGTATTGACATTTTTTCACAAATATTGCAGGTTTCGATTCCTAATTAGAATACGTTCAAGTTTCAGCCAATGTTTCAGATATAGTGTGGGTATATGCCATGTGTTGGTTTTATAACATAGAAAATTGGCTCGCCATTATTGTGCGTTTTTAAGCCTCCTTATCTTTAGTCCATATTTTGCATAGTCTGATTTTAGTTACTTTGCCCGATTAGAGATTTGGTGCTTAATAGACATTAAATAATTCAGAACAAAGTAATAAAACATAACACGATCTTCGAAAATGCTGTTTTCGGCATTTTGTGAGAAATATTTTAGTTCGTAGATTTCTTCATTAAAATTGATAGGAAAATCGAATACATATAAGCTTTTTCTGTGGACTATAAAGGCCGAAATTTGGTACATTTGGATTTCGTTGTTATAGCCGATATGTCGAAGGCGAATTCATTTTTATTCGCCTTGATAACAATTTTGACATATCATGTTCCCAATTCGCCGATGCGGCTACCTTATATATATACCTTGCATATGCCGATTTGAACACAAAAAAAAAATGTTTGGTGTACGCTGCTAATTTGGACACACATAAGGAATTACATATGGATGAAATAAGTGACAGCACATATGTGAAATACATATCGTGTAAAAACACCATTATATGTGCCTTCCTCAAATATATTTTTCATGATGTGAAAAAGGTTTCCATAGAGAATGAATGCACAAATTTGACTCACATTTCCCTACGGCTGTTTTTAATTGCAGTGGGAAGAGTTTTACTAAATTATATCTTGAGGTAAGAGTAGGTATATCAAAACTTGACCTTCTCCTGAAAATTTTTTTGTGGAATAAGTTCAACAAATTGATAAACTGAAATATCACACATACTGACATAATTTAATATTTAACAATAACAATATTTCTTCAAATATTGGGGTATCAGTAAATGAAAGTTTACCGTCGTGAGGAAAACATTATGCGTATTTTTTATATTGGAAATTTGACATAAATTAAATGATAAATAGTTTCTAAAATATATTTTTCATGAATTCCTTAATTTTTACTAAACCTAAATTGATGCAATTCTGATACGGCAAAACAACGTTTGCCGGCTCTGCTAGTACCCTATAAATTGCCCTTAATTCTGTATTTAATGTAGGGTAAGGAACTTCTCTGTAAATTGTCGGTAAAGTATCACTTTATGTCCCACATAATTAAAGGAAAATCGGTTCCGCCGCTCCTTCAAAAAATGTTTTCATGATTTTCGCGTATTTTTCTCAAAAAATTCTTTCATAAAAACCTTCTCACTTCAATTACAGATAACTGAAAGAAATTTTTAGTACTTCTCTGTAAATTGTCGGTATAGTAGGCAAATCGGTCCAGCCGTTTCTTAAAAATGTGTTTTCAAGATTTTTGAGTATTTTTCTCAAAATTTTCTTTCATAAAAACCTTCTCACTTCAATTGCAGATAACTGAAAGAATTTTTTAGTTAAATCGTCCATCTATGCTCATATTGATGAGTTACTATACGTTTTTTACATAATTTTTATAAGTAGATTTTAATTAATTTTACTTCAATTTGATAAGTTTTTTTTTTTACTTCCACGCGCTATTCACGAAAACAGGTTATGTATGAATAGGTGTCGGAATGCTTAACGTCGATTAAGCACCAAATCTCTAAACGGGCAAAACTCAAAGAAATTATATAGAGAGCCATCTGCCGGACGAACATGAAAGTAAACAGAAACACTCCTCACGCCCCATAGAGCCTGAACATACAATTTGGTCAAAATCGGTGCAGTAGTTCTTGAGTTACGGTGCAAAAATGCAAAAAAATATATATTGCGCCATCTGTCGTATGAACTTCAAACTACACAGAAACACTCCTGACGCCCCATAGAGCCTGTACATACAAATTGGTCAAAATCGGTGCAGTAGTTTTTGAGTTTAGCGATCACGAACATACGCGTAATTTATATATATATAGAGATAATCTTATAACTATAACTAACAGTTATAACGAATATCGCTTATAACGATCAAATTCGCCGATCCCTTGACCGTCGTTATAAGTGATTTGACTGTAGTAAAATTTGTACAAATTTGTTTTTGAAAAAATAATCAGTTGTTGTTGTAGCAGTTTATATGAATATAGTTTTCCTGTTTAAAACGATCTGTTTCCGTCTCCAAGTTAAGAAATGCAGCTACTTCCACTGGCTGCAACCACAGATCTTCAGGAGTAAGACAAGTAGATTTGGCTGGACAATTGAATAAGTGTGGTGTGGTATGAGGGCCCGTACCACATGCTGGGCAGACATTCTGCACCTGGTCATCAATCCGTGCCCAATACGAATTGAAACGACTGTACCATCCTGAACGTAAGGGCCAAAACTACTCTGGTTTGTCTGGGTAGCTGACGTTGGGGGGTGAGCTCTGAGGACGGCATTCAATCTGTATTCGTTCAGCGCTGCGGCTATTGCATCAGTATGAATGCTATTCAGACCTGCTCGATAGGCAACTTCGCTTTGTAAGGGTCAACAAGGTTTCATTATCTGCGCCCCATGTGCTGCCGACAAGAGACTTGAGGACACTGCCGACAAGAGGCTTGAGGACTTTTCAACTTATCGCAGATAGTTGTGGTTTGCGCGTATTTTGGGGTAGTTGTTGTTCGGAATTGTATGCCTCTCGACCTGCACATTCAACCGCATTCTCATCTACGCAGTCCATGTGGTGAATAATGTGGCTGACGACTTCGTGGCGGATATTTTCATATCTCTCGCTTTAAAGAAGGCTGCTAATTCGATAGGCGTCCAACCTCACACATATGTCAACAATGGGATGCCATGATTGTACAACCATCTGCATATGTAACGATTTCTATGCTGTCTGGAGGGCGTGGAATACCGGAAAGGTAGAGGCAGCGGGTTCTACGATACCGGATTGAACCGATTCATCTCGGCCAGTGGTTTATATACAGTGGCGAGCAGAAACGAGTACATGTTTGCATTTCTGACACTTTTTATGTCATAAAAATAAAACTATAAAAGCAAATTCAAAAATGTTGGTTGCATTTTATTGGGTATTTTGTACTTAACAAAACAACCTAAATTTAAAAATCTAAATCTTAAAAATAACTAAGAAAAAATAAAGAAAACGAAATCAACCCCAATGTACACACTTTTGCACGTCTGCATTTTTTTTAATAATGTGCAGAAAAGGAATGCAAAATCACATTTTTTTAAATCTTTTTTTGGTTTTATTAGTTTTTTTAAGAAAATATATAAGTTTTACATCATTTAAGTCCCGTTTACTAAAAATTGTACAAAGTTTTGAACAAAAATCAAATAAATAATTAATAATAATAATTCAAGAAAAAATATATATAATAACCACTGAAGAGGACATTCGGAAAAAATCTGAAAAATCTGTTCTACCCTGGAAATTGCAAAGGGAATTAAATTGTGTCAATTATTGGTCATATGGGTACAAAAACGATGTTCCGTTTTTCCCAATCCTTAAATTAGAGGTCGTACACCGCTTATAAGTTGTGTAGACCCACGTCTAATGATAAGGGAAATGTAATTTGATAAGTTTTAACACCAAAATATGCTTCGTAAGTACTCGTCAAACCTGTTAGTCATTGAACAGCGTGAAAAGCCCTTCCCGACATTGGATATAGCAGCATTAAAAAAAGACTAAAAACCTGTATTATAGGAAGAAACTGCAAAATAAGGTTAAAGACTTTTCAACTAGACCAAAAGTTGAACTGTGGTCGACTGGAAACGTGTAATCGGGTCCGACGAATCCAAATTCTACCGTTTTCAATCCGACGATAAGCATTATTGGTGATGAAAACTAATTCAAAGGCCCAATGTGAAGCACGGTTGAGAAATTGTCATGGTATGCGTAGGCTTTAACTTGTGGGTCCTGGACCGATGTTAAAAAAAATTGACAATATAATAATGAAAGAAGTCCATTAGATCATTGAAGAGTCATATCAGTTAGTTTAGGTAGTTAAGTACGCCTATTCTGTAGAAGTTATTATGAGCAGGACGGTGATCAAAGATATACGTCAAAATTCGTGAGAGAACATCTTCGTGAGCAAAATTTTGAATTAACACAGCGGTCAGCACAAAGTTTCGACATCAATACGATCGATAATTTGGGGCCAATCGCAAAGAGAGATGTGGGACAGTACCAATCAGTCCCTAATAATATAGACGAACTTTGGTAGTGGATCTGAAGTGATTGGAAGAATAATTCCAATGAAATTTTACTAAAATTGGTTGAAAATATGTCAAATTTCATAAATCATACATTAAAAATATAAAACTACGGTATATTTAATAAAAATATTCAAATTCTGCAAATTTGTTCAAAAGTGCAAAATTGAGTACATTGGAGTTGATTTACTTTTCTCTGTTTTTTTTTTAGAAATTAAAGAGTTAAATTATTTAACTTTAGGTTGATGTGTTAGGTACCAAATACGTTATAAAATACAACCAAAATTTTGGAATTTGCTTTTATATTTTTATTTTTATGACGTAAAGTGTCCAATGTACAAACATGTACTCATTTCTGCTCGTCACTGTATGTTTGTAAAAAAAATACCAGTAGTAATCCCAGTTTTTTATAAATACAACTATTTATTAGAGGGGAAAGAATGGCATTATCCAATAATCTTTATCATTTCCTGACTATTTTGCAATAATAAGATATGAATGGTATCCTTAATAAACCCTCCAACATTACTAAATTTGTACATATTTTCGCAATTGAAAATTTTTTTATAGAAACTTACCTTCTTCGTCTTCTTCGCTACTGTCTGCCATAGCTTTTACATTTTTACTTCTTTTCTTTTCGTTTATGTCTAGTTCCTCCTCTTCCTGTAAATAAAAAATGTAAATTAAACAATATATTTTAATCATATTTTTATTTGTTGCTACTGATTTTAATGGGATTTCCGCTGATGGACACTTTGCGTACGTCCGTGGCAGAAACTATTTGGCAAATAAATATCGCATCATTCTATAAGCTATAAATGTGTTCTTCTGTTGTGAAATATTTTTTGTAACATCCATCCAACATTTTCTTTCACATCTGATCGAAGCACAGTTGTTCATAGATTTTTTTTTCTGGTCAGAAATTCGTATTTTTGAACGGATAAAAATATTATTATACAGCAAAGTACGCATATAGCAATTCGGTAGCCAAGGATAGCCAAGGTAAGACAAAACATAGGCTTAGCAAAAAAAAAATATATATTGAGCTAGAAACCAATAGGCTTTGTTTCCTTTTTTGACAATATTTCCAATTTATTGATGAACCTGACACTATAGCAGACAGTTTTTGGTAAAGTTTTACGCTTATCGCGGATGTAAATTAAGGTAATCAACTTGTGGGGTATATCAGGTTTTGGAAAGTAAGGCGGACCAGTAGATATTTTGGTAGTTGATAAATAAACCATAAACCATTAACCATAAAAACGCAAAATCTTCGATTGGTACCTTCAATCTCAAATGTTACAAAAGCAACAAAGACAACTTCAATACTGCTCTAAATACCATAAACAGACAAAGTGAATCATTCCTCACGAACGGGCAAGTCGCCCATCTCTTCTCTCCAACTATAGCAATAGGATCAGCTAGACGGGGCGCTGGTCAGCAAAAGCCGTTTACGTGCCGTAAGAGGATCCAGACCCCACCTGGCTGTAATCTACGCTCACTGGCAGAGGAAATGGGGAGCAGGTTCGAAAGTACCTGTGATTCTTCGGAATACTGACCATCTCTTCTCTCCAACTATAGCAATAGGATCATTACGACTGCTAGACAGGGCGCTGGTCAGCAAAAGCCGTTTACGTGCCGTAAGAGGATCCAGACCCCACCTGGCTGTAATCTACGCTTACTGGCAGAGGAAATGGGGAGCAGGTTCGAAAGTACCTGTGATTCTTCGGAATACTGCAAAATCGTATAATAAAGCCAGTCAATCAAAGCTCAGTGTATATTGGGAGCATTTCAATAAGCTTAAGACCGATATCAAGATTGCTAACCATATGTCTTGGGTATGCTTTAGTGAGTCAATAAAATGAGTTAACGATGCGACAATGTTTCGGAAAACAAACGAAATAATGGATCGTAGACTAACTCTTTTTTAGAGACTCTTGGCCGCTTGGCGCACACTCACTCGGGGATTTCACTCACACCACGGTAGTCCCTCCAAAAGAGAAGACTGTTTGTGGTCCTATCACATCTATGCTGGTGGCTGGAACGTCTGATCCCTCAGTAACCCCCAAGGGTAAACTTAGCGCCGAAACATCCCTGACACCAGCATCCTCGAAAACGGAGGATAAGGGACTGTCGAAGTCAGCCCGAAGGAAAGCCCGTAAAAAGGCCTGCAAGAAAATTAATAAGGCACAATCTCTCTCTGGAAATTCACCCTCTGCCGAAGTGTCGAAACCAAAATCTAAGATTATGACAATTGGGTGGATAAACCAAAAGTAGCGAGTGCGAAGCAGGTGCCTGGATCCGCTGGGTCTATCTCTGTAGCAGTTGTCACTCCGGGAGTTGAATCTCGACCATAGCTGTCAAGAGAATGAGTTCCTCGGGCGAACAACAACATGCTGCTAAGAGACCCACGCAGTCGTCAGTTGCACGCAGTACTGTTTCGTACGCGTCGGTAGTGTCGATGGAGAAACCTACCAAGAGCGGTGGGGGTGTGGTGAAAGCCAAACCCGATGTTTCGAGGTAGGTAGCCTAGAAACCTACACCGGTGCCTTGCAACCGATGACCCCGACGGGATTATCAGTGACGATAAATGGTTGCTGGTCGACAGTTATTGCTAAATCTCGAAAGATTTGTGGCCAGAATTCTCTCGCCGAAGAACTTCTTCACTGTTATCCAATAATAAGAGAGAGATTAAAACCATTGAGGGATCATAACAGTTCACTGCAGGATTAGATCTCTCACTTCAAAATGGAACATCAATGGAGAGAATTACTGCAGACTATGTTAGGACGAAAAAGAGCTAGAAACAATTGAACATATCCTCTGTAGGTGTCCATCGCTGAGTGGCAGAAGATACAGACAGTTTGGCAAATATGAAATTGATAACCTAGCATTATTCTCCAAAATAGACCCCAAGCAGATCCTAGGCTTTGTCAAGAATTTGACATGGCTAAAATAACCACTTTTTCTAAGCTCTCCAACTCCGACTATCTTTCCTCTCTTCCACTCTCTTTTCTGCTTTCTTTTCATGTACCAAGGATTATCACAATGGACAAATGTCCCTAACCTAACCTAGAAGCAACACACAAAAAAATTTTCTATCTGCAGCAAATATAGACAATAGGTTTTCATTCGCCAATATGAACGTGTCACACCCGAATATAAGGAGAACGATATATTTTGCGATGAAACCACAATGATGTTATAAAGATGGTCCAGAGTATGTCGCAAATCTTTAAGAACTCTAGAAATGCAGAACATCAACCCAACATTAAAATTTGGACTATGAACTTTGAGTTAATCAGGGTAAACAAGCCATTTTAAATTTTATCAGGGTAAAGGTAAGGTCACACTAGGCAAATATTTGACGAAAAGTTTCAAATATTTCTTTGCCATAACCTGAGCACAACAAAATTATTTGACAGCAAACAACATTTTGCCTTATTTTTGGGCAAACATTTATTTGCCCTTACAATATTTTTGTAAGAGCAAACAAAGGAAAATAGCAGCTGATTCGTATATTGAATGAGCTTTTGTATTGATGTACATTTTGTTATTCCGATTAAATTGTGTTGTTCTGTAAAATGGTGTACTAATCTCCAAGGACGTTTTGTGTTGCTATAGGACAATATAAGTACATCGTCGTGGCGTATATATATTCTATTTTCATGGCATCCGTGGGTGATATACATGTTTGAAAAAAGTGGTCAATAGAAGTCCATGTTTAAAGATAGCCCCCATTTTAGTTTTTTTGAAGACTACATTTTTCCACCGAATTCCATATAATGTTACGGCTCTAATTTGGAGCTTCTGCAGTGTTTTCCAACCAATATTGCTGTGATTTGGCATTTCCCTGGTGAATGAAAAACTTCAATTTTTAAAATGAGTTTTTTATCCCAGTTTCCATTCTGATGGTGAGCATTTCCATTTCCCAATGCATAATTTACCTCCTAGGAGACAAATTTAGATATGACCATCTGTTGAAATCACTATAGAGTTTTATGAATTGAAGTTAGTTTGGACCGGTTTTTTGTGAATTTCAGAAATGTTTTTCTACCATCACAAGTCATTGTCGGTATGTTCAGAGTCCTGAATTTTTCAACCTGATTGCATGTAGTTTGGAATTTTAGCTATTATGAATGCCCTCCTTATGATTCAAATCGACCAGACTTAATGACTTTTTCCTTGATACTTGTTTATTTTGATGATGGAGATTCTATGGACGTTTCCATGTACGATATTTATAGCATTCTAGCCACATTTTCCCAAAATTGACCGCAGTTTACCATTTTGGGTTGTCAATTGATCGAACATCTCCTCGCACAAAATATTAACATTTGTTTTCAAAAAGAAAACAAAACAATATCCTGAAAATAATTCATACAATAAACAACAGGAAAGAAAAATAATCGAAGTTTTGGCCAACTTCTCTCAATATTCTCATGCAAATAAATTTGTGTTTTCTCACAATTTTATCAAACTTTTTTTGGTGCATATAAATTTCCTAATTTGACCACGCGTCAAACATGTTTTCCCATTACGTTATTTTACACTATTTGCCATATGTTTGAGCAAACAAAATGTGTCAAATATTTAAGTGTAATGTGAACACAAAATTCAAATTTTTCTGCAGCTCAGTGAATTTAAAACAAATATATAAATAAAAAATATATAATTTTTCTTCAATGAAAATGCGACATGCCGACTATAGGAACATGTCATGCGATTGGTAATTTTTTTCTAAATTTTTTTTAGCGTATGTGTTCCGGTACACAAACATACATAAACAAATATTTTAGTGTTACTGTCCCGGAGCACAACGAAATTTGTAATGCACCGCTGTCGGAACACTAAACATCGTAGTGTACCGCGGTCGGAGCACTAAAAATCGTAGTGTATCGCGCTCGGAGCACTAAAAATCGTAGTGTTCCACTTGCCGGAACGCTAAAAATCGTATTTTCCATTTGGCGGAACACTTAAAATCATAGTGTTCCATTTGTCGGAACACAAAAAGATGTGTTATTATCTTTTATTTTTTGAATGAAGAAATGTTATATTTTTATTGTTTTTCACTAAAGATTTTATTTTTGCTTTACTTTTCTAAAAAAAATGGTTTAGGGCAAGGCCTATATAAGGTCGGCCAGTAATCCATAAACATGTCATTCTGTAACCTATACTAAACTCTTCATTTGGATAGATAAAGAATGAGACAAAATCATATAAATCAATTTCAAGCCTATCTCAATCGGACACTCGACAATAAACAAATCGGATTATAAATGCGACCTGTACTTTGTTTACAATTTTACATCAATAGACGGACAGACATGCATAAATCGACTCAGAAAGTGATTCTATGCATGTTCTCAAAAGGAACTATAGGTCTATATCGTTTCCTTTTGCCTGTTACAAACATATGCCCAAAAACATAATACCCTGTACCACAGTGTGGTGAAGGGTATAACAAAAATGTTAAAATACAAAAATGTGTATAAATTATCCATTTTTTAACCGATTTTTTTTATTTTTCTCATTTTCGAAAGCTTATTTGATTTTCTTTCCGTTATAAAAAAAAAAGTTATACGGCTTGATATCATATTTCATCGTACAGTCCGAAGAAAAGTAATTTTTTTCTTTTTATGCGTATTTTTTCACATTTCAACCACTGTAACTCAGTCATTAGTAATAATTATGTTGATTGTGTAACAATCACCAAATTTTGAATATTTTTGAATATATTACCTAAAAGTATGAATCATACATGGATACAGGTATAAATTTTTATTTGTAATTCCTGCATTTACCCTTTATGGAAAAAAATTTTCATACTAACATTTTACAAGGAGATCTTCCAATATTATGGGAAAAATCATGTTCGTTGTGTAAATTAATGAAAATTTTATCCGAAGCTGTATAATTATGTTACAAGAACTGTCCAAAATACTTATTTCAAATGGACTTTTCACTTTTGTAATTGCAAATAAAGTTGTATTCAATTTTATTTTTATTATTTGATCTATTTTTTTCCTCAAAAAACAAAGCATACTATCAGTACAGTTCAAGTTCAAAACTAGTGAGACACTAAGATTTTTAATGTACCGCAGTCGGTACACTACGATTTTTAGTGTACCACTGCCGGTACACTATGAATTTCAGTGTACCGCTGTCGGTACACTACGATTTTTAGTGTACCGCAGCCGGTACGCTATGATTTTCGTTGTGCTCCGGAACAGTAACGCTAAAAATATTTTTAGTGTTTGTATCCACCATGGTGTGTGCATCAGCCTACAGTTCGGACGAGGGAAGAGGAGAAGATGATAGAAGACACTATAAGATACCCAAAAATGATATGGGCGATAAATAGTTTTCAACCCTACAAATCTCCTGGTCCAGATAGTATAACACCGGCCATGCTGCAACACGCAGATGAACGGATAATATCATATCTGCAGGACATTTTTAGGGCTTGTTTACTTTTGTCGTACATACCCAGTCTATGGAAAGAGGTTACCGTGACCTTCATCCCGAAAGCCGGGAAGCCGAGTCATACGGTACCTAAAGACTATAGACCGATTAGTCTTTCTTCCTTTCTACTAAAAACTGTAGAAAGGTTACTAGACTCAGAAATTAGAGATACCATTGACCGTAATAAACTTAGTAAATCCCAACATGCCTATATCAAGGGCAGATCAGTGGATACAGCTCTGCATGAGGTGGTTGGATACATCGAGAAGAATATGGAGTCATCTGGCTACACGTTGGCAGCATTCCTCGATATCGAAGGAGCTTTCAACAATGTGAAGCTAGAGGCAATCCATTCTGCTCTCGTAGACATAGGTATCCCCTCACTCCTTACGGAATGGATTGATAGAATGCTGGAAAGCAGAATTATCAACTCATCCCTAGGAGAGAGTTCCGTGAGGAAATCTGTCAACAGAGGCACACCTCAGGGTGGAGTTCTTTCCCCCCTTTTGTGGCTTCTGGTGATAAATGAGATACTTATGAAATTCAATCATCTCAGGATAAAAGTTGTAGCCTATGCCGATGATGTAGTCTTGTTGGTTGGGGGTAAGTTTATTACGACAATATCAGACATCCTGGAGGGTGCTCTTTCAACCCTGTCAAATTGGGCTTGCACCAAAGGTCTTGGTGTAAACCCCACAAAAACCGAACTGGTACTCTTCACTAGGAAATACAAAGTTCCTAGTGAAGAGTACCATCACTTGGTGGAGTGACATTAACCCTCTCTGATGAAGCTAAATATCTTGGCACTGTCCTAGACCGCAAGCTACTGTGGAATAGGAATGTCGAGGAACGCTCTAAGAAGGGATTGATGGCACTCTATTCATGCAAGAACTCCATAGGCAAGAGTTGGGGATTGAGACCCGGAATTATACACTGGTTGTATACGACGATTGTCTTACCCATACTTACCTATGGATGTCTTGTCTGGTGGCAGGGGGTGAATAAAAAGAAGCTGCTGACAAGACTGAGCTTAGTA